>NC_045541.1:180629455-180719455 GCF_009769535.1 Thamnophis elegans | reverse complement strand
GGCTCCAGCCGCCCAGACCCTCTACCTGAGCAACGAGGGGGCCGTCCGCCGGGAAGGGGCGCAGAGGAAGGGTCGGGCACCGGGACGGGTCTGCTGCAGAGCCCTGGGTCGGGGGTCAGAGCAGCCGGCGGTCCCCAGGTCCGACGGGCGCCCGCGGCCGGAGGGGCTCGGCGGCGCCACGGAGCGGCCCGGGGGCGACCCCCGGGGGTCTTGGCTCTCCCCGAACAGCGTCTACGACCGTCCCCGCCGTCTTGCCTGGCGCAGCCCGACAGAGGTCGGGTTACGGGACCCTCCGCTTCCACCACGGTGAGCCCCTCCCCGCCCCCCGACGGCAGGGATGCGTGGGAGGGTTGGGGGGGTGAAGGAGATAGATGCAGGGGCTTTGGGTCTCATCTCTTTTGGGAACAGCCTACCCTGCGGGGAAGTTGCTCTAAGTCCCAGCTGGAGAGCTCCTGAAAAGCAAAAAGTGGGGGAGATCATTTCTGAAGGAAATAAAAATGAGTTTTCAATCAGAATAGAGCTGGAAAGGGACCTTGGAGGTCTTTTAGTCCAGCCCCCTCCTCAACCAGGAGACCCTATCCCTTTTCAGTCTGTCCAGTCTCTTCTTAAAAGCCTCCAGGGAGGGAGCAGCTTCTAGAGGCAAGCAGTTCCACTGGTAATTATCCTAGTTTTAGGAGAGGATGAAACTCCACAAGGGATTCCTCTTCAGTGGCTCAAGACTGTTCCTGGTAGAATTTTGCGTACAACAATCCTGTTAGGTAGGCCAGGAATGACCTACCTGCAGCAGGATGGGAGGGTGGCTGTGATTTGAATAACCCTGCTTGGGCACAGAGTGGTTAAGGTGAGATGAGAATTAAGATTTCAGGTTAGCTGAGTGCCAGGTTTGAATGATCCTCTTCTTTGTTTTCAGTCTGATTTAGCGCCCCCAAGACAGCTTGTCAAAGTGAGGGGAGATTGGGTGTAAATTCCAGATAAAATGTGGTATATGAGAGGAAGGAATGAAGGAGAAAGATGGGGGAGGAAGGATTGACAAGCCCGTGAATTTGAAAGAAGGTATGACAAATGAGAGGGGGGAGAGAGAGGAGGGAAGAAGAGGGTTGACAAAAGAAAGGGCGGATCAAGAAAGAAAAGAGGACTCCAGAAGGGAAGGAGAGAAGGAAAGAAAGATAAGAGAGAAGGAGAAAAAGAAGGAATACATGACGGGAAGGAAGGGATGGAAGGAAAAAAGGAATGAACATAGACAGGAAAGGCTGACAAATAGATGAATGGAAAGAAGGGAGGAAGGAATGATAAACAGGAATGGGGGGAGAGGAAAGAAGAAGGGATCTATCAAAAGAAAAGGATTAAAGGGAGAAAAGGGGACTAGAAGGGGAAAAGAGAGGGAGAGAGAAGGAGTAAGGAAGGAAGGAGAGAGAAGAAAAAAAGGGAATAGATGACAAGTGGGAGGAGAAAGGGAAGGAAGGAAAGAAGGGAGAAAGGTGGGAGCGAGGGAGAAAGGGAGAGAGAACGAAAGAAAGAGAAAATTATGGAAGGGAGGGAGGAAAAAAGAAGGGGAAGGAGGGGAGGGAAGAAGGAAGGGAAGGAAGGAGAAAGAGAAGGAACGAGGAGGGAAAGAAAGAAGGAAAAGCGAAGGAAGAAAGAAAGGAAATGATGGGAGAAGAAATGAGGAAGGAAAGAGGGAAGGAAATGGAAGTGAGCAAAGGAAGGAAGGAGGGAAGGAAGGAAGGAAGGAGGGAAGGAAGGAAGGAAGGACTTCTACTATCAAGCAACAGACCATTTTATCTCTCCCCTCCAAATCGCCCTTTAAACCAGCATTTCCCAAACCTGGATTAAGTACCACAAATTGGATTAAGGGTCTTTTTTCTTTGGGTAGAAACACACCCACCCATTCCCCATCACTACAGGGACTTTTAAGTGGACTCAAAGTGTTTTACCTATGTTGGGTAAAAAAAGGAAACTCTGGGAAGCAGTTTTTGAGTAGGGCAGGAAAAAAGTTTGGGAAACATGGCCTTAAGGTAAACCATGATGGTGTCCAGAAGTGGATTCCCTGGAGAATCCACTTCCATTACTTTGGTCTTTGCCCAGTGAAGACAGTGTCCTTTTTTTAATCAATCAGAAGACACCCCTCTTCTCACTTGAAACAGATGAACAGATGAATTGGAAGGGAACTTGTAGGTCATCTAGCCCAACCCCGCCTGGCCAAAGCAACCTCTGAGGTTCTCTCATTCTCTGCGGGGGGCCCTCATTCAGAAATGCAAATTGTTTTCTCTCGTTTTTGCTGCTTCCGGTCCTTCTTTCTCAGGCTTGCCAGACCTGGTCCCTGATCCGTATTTTCTACAAGCATCCACCTACATCGAGAAAGTCCAGATGTACGCCTTGGAATGCGCGGCGGAAGAAAAACTGCCTTGCAAGGTAGGCCACAAGCTTGTTTGGTGGGTTGTATTTTTTTTTAAATAACCTGTATGTCAACTTGTAAAGTGTTTCCATGACTGTTACCAAGTTGGCATGAAAACGGGGGGGGGGGGGAGAACTCCATGCATACCTTCAGCCAGAGTCAGATCTCATATTTCTAAAGCCGGTGTATGGGGTGCCAAGTTCAAGGCTGCTGCAGCACCTAGTTGGTGATATGATTTATGACACAGACTGAGGGGAGGGGGAGACACAGGGGTAAAGTAGAGGGACCATTAAGTGGAAATCAGTTTCGGCTCCACAGAAGAACATGCCCAAATGTTGATCTTAATAAATGACTGGATTTCTTTTGAACTTTGTCTTGAGGCTCGTAAATTAATTAGGTCATCTTTTGGAAGCTTCACACTGTAAGCCTCTCGGAATCACCTCATGAGGGAGAGAGGCAGATAAAAAAATTATCAGTTAATTTTTAACTCTGGAGTTAATCCAGAGTTGGAAGGGACCTTGGAGATCTTCTAGTCCAACCCCCTGCTCAAGCAGGAGACCCGCCTAGACCATTTCAGATAGATGGCTGCCCGGTCTCTTCTTAAAACCCTCCAGTGATGAGGCACTCACAGCTTCTGGTGGCAAGCAGTTCCACCGATTAATTTTTCTCACTGTTAGGAAATGTAGCCTTAATCCCAAGTTGCTTCTCTCCTTGCTTAGTTTCCATCCATTGCTTCTTGTCCTGCCTTTAAGTGCTTCAGAGTATAGGTTGACCCCTTTTTCTCTGTGACAACCCCCCCAATATTGGAAGGCTGCTATCCTGTCACCCCAAATCTTTCTTTCATTCAACTACATACCTAATTCCTGCAACTGTTCTTCATATGTTTTAGCCTCCAGTCCCCTAATCATCTTCATTGCTCTTCATTATGTAAAAGCAACCATAACTCATAAGACCCAGCCCGACTCATAATTGCTGACCCTCCTCCTTTTACTTACTAAGCTGACCCCAGTTAAAGCAGAGAACAAAGAATGATACAGTTGGAAGGGACCTTGAAGGTCTTCTAGTCCAACCCCTCTGCTCAAGCAGGAGACAAGGAAGTGTGCATAAGCGCAATGTCAGCGTTCCAAGTATCATGTAGAATTAATCAGAGTCCAAGGCAAAACGATCCTTAAAGTTCCAATTTAATAAGTCAGACATCTTAGCACATCTGTGGAAATCCCAATTCTGAAAACTTCCGGGATTCCACCCAGTTGAAAGTTCATGATCTTGTCCCCACACTCACAAATTCATCACATAGTCCAATCTTCTTCATCCACGCTGGCATCTCCATCCAGCTGGTTCTGGTCATCTGCAGAGGTGCGGAGACAAAAGATGACCTTGGGCTTCTAGAAAAGAATGACAACAACACATTCCACAATTCTACTCCTTCTATTCCCCCCTCCCAACTACTACACTAATGAAACAGCATAGTGAAATAATAGAAAGTGTGGCAGGCCAAAGATCCTAAAAGGGATATAACTGCAGGCCTGACACCCACCAATGTGCCTACCGTCCTGTATCATTTCTTTCGTTCATATCCATGTTATATTATATCTGCTATCTTGTACATGTTTGACACACTAATAAATACAAAAGACTGCATGTCATTTTAGACAAGTGGCTGTTCACACTCTCTTCTTCAAAACCTCCAGGGATGGAGCATCCACGACTTCTGGTGGCAAGCTGTTCCACTGGTTAATTGTCCTATTAGGAAGTTCTCCTTAATTCCAGGTTGCTTCTCTCCTTGATAAGTTTCCATCCATTGCTTCTTCTCCTAACCTCAAGTGTTCTACCCCCCCCCCCCATCCTCCGTCCGGTAATGAACGCAGACACAGGTTTAGCTGTTTGCCACTCTTTATTCACAGCAATTATAATCCTGTTGGCTGAAAGCACAGACACACAGACTCACTGGCAAGACGTTGGCAGCAACCCAGACTCCAACAGACACAGGAACACAAGGCAGACCAGACAAGGAGTTCTCCAGATTATTACGAACGGTGTGTCCTGCAAAAGGACTCCTCCCAAGTCTCTTCTTATATACTCTCTTGGGAGGGGCCAAGCCACAACCACCTGGCTTGATTATCTCTTATGAGTCTGTCTCCCTAACTGCTGCCTCCGTTTCTCCGCCCTCCGTTGCCTGGCGTCAGGGACAAACTCCCTTTGATCTTCCCCACTGCTCCATGCCTCAGGCGCCTCCTGGTGGCCAACTAACCTCTCTGGTCCCTGTTCAGAGTCTGAACCTGCCCAGGGTCCCCCACATCTTCCATAGCAGACTCATAGGGTCCCTCGCTATCGGAGTCCATCAGCAGCTCCAACAGCTCCTGCTGGGCTGCAATACTCAAGTGCTTGGAGAATAGTTTTGACTCCCTCTTCTTTGTGGCAACCCCTGAGATATTGGAAGACTGCTATCATGTCTCCCCTAGTCCTTCTTTTCTCTAGGCTGGCCATACCCAGTTCCTGCAACTGTTCTTCGTATGTTTTGTCTCCAGGCCCCGAATCATCTTAGTTATCAAAGAGAGAACCCACCTAGAACTAAGGAGAGATTTCCTGACAGTGAGGACAATTAACCAGCGGAACGGCTTGCCTCCAGAAGTCATGGGTGCTCCATCACTGGAGGTTTTTAGAAGAGATTGCAGAAGAATGGTGCAGGGTCTCCTGCTTGAGCAGCGGGTTGGACTAGAAGACCTCCAAGGTCCCTTCAAAGCTCTGCCATTCTGTTAGTTCACCGGCTCTGGTGCTCTGTTTTTTTGCGTTATCGAATGGCAAGTTTCTTTGAGGGATGTTTGCAGAACTCAGCCTCTCCATCCAAAATCTCTCGTTGCCAAGTGACCAAGGAAAAAGTACGGCCTGAAAGCAGAACTGGGAACATTTTCCTGCAAAATTTGGGGGGGGGGGGCGGAGGAGAAAGGAAAGCCTGGTGTTTACCTCAGCTGGATCTATAAAGTTGGGGGAAAGAGTGTGGTTGTCTCTTTACAGATCCCAGCTTTAGAAAGTGCCAGAATTAAGGAGGGGCGGTTTTCCTGTAAACACTCCGACAAAGTGGGCTGTGAGGCCGGCCAGAGTGGCATAGAGGGTCACTCACAGCTTGCCACTCTTCCGCCTATTTGCTCAGTTGATGAATTGCCTGTTCTCTTTCTCTGACATCTCCCCACCCACCACCCACCCCCGGCCCTCCTGACCTACAGACAGCCCTCGACCTACGACCAGAATTTTATTTATTTTACTTCTTTATTTTTAGTTTGTCAAACATGTACGAAATGAGTTGAAATGAGCATGAAATGATTGCAAGAAATGGGGACAGGAGGACAGGGACGGAAGGCACATTGGTGCGCTTATGCACAACACACACCCCTTTAGGGACCTCTTAGGAATGGGGGGAGGTCCATGCTAGATAGTCTAAGGTTAAAATTAGGGGGGTTATTAATTTTGGTTCACCGACAAAACTGCGAAGCCCTTTATTGCACCGACATAACCGCGGAGGGCAAATCCGCTCCTTCCGAAGCGCTCAGCAAAATGCTTTTACTAGCATTCAAAAGCTAACCCTAACCCTAAACATAACGCTAACCCTAAACCTAACCCTAAACCTAACCCTAAACCTAACCCTAAACCTAACCCTTACCTTAACTTAAATCGGCTTTCTGTGGCCGCGCTGTTGTAAAGCGCCCTTTCTGTCGCTGCACTGTTGTCGCCGCGGTGATGACGTCGCGGTGATGACGTCGCGGTTTTAGCGACGTGGTTTCGTCGGCACGCTTTTGTCATGTGCACTTTTGTCGGGTCATGATTAATTTTTATTTTTATTTTTAGACAGACATAGACAAAACATGAAACATAAAACCATCTTCAATTACATACAGTGTGTCGGTTGGCTGCAAGGTTTTTTGCGCATCCTTTCCATCGTCGTCACTTACAATTTATACTGAAATCACACATTATCAAGTCAAATAGTATTTGCATACCTTATTTATCATTGCATCACGTTGATTTAACGATCGCTCTTGTGCCTTCATTTTAAACGAGATATTCTAGATATGGATTCATTTGTGTTATAACAATTCATAACATCATCTTAAATCCATCAAATAAGAATAATAATAATATATCTTTAGGTTACATTCTGCATCATTCTATTATTCTCGTATTTATAACATAATAATTATAAAATTATGGGGGTTTGAGGATGTAACAACAGAGTCGGGTAGAGCATTCCAGGCGTTGACCACTCTGTTGTTGAAGTCGTATTTTCTGCAATCGAGTTTGGAGCGGTTGAACTTGAGTTTTTATTGATTGTTTGCCTGAGTATTATTACGGTTGAAGCTGAAGAAGTCGTTGACAGGTAGGACGTTATAGCAGATAATTTTGTGTACTAAGCTTAGGTCCCAACTGTAGGCGGTGTAGTCCAGATTGTCCAAGCCCAAAATTTCAAGCCTGGTGGCATAAGGGATTCTACTGTGAGCAGAGGAGTGGAGGACTCTTCTTGTGAAATACTTCTGGACTCGCTCAATCATGTTAATGTCCGATATACAGTGTGGATTCCAGGCAGACGAGCTGTATTCGAGAATTGGTCTGGCAAAGGTTTTGTATGCTTTAGTTAGCAGTACAATGTTACCGGAGCAGTGGTAGGTTTCAAAATTTTTTAGAATCTCTTCTGTAGGTGTGGCCTGCTTTGTGGGAGTGGCTTGCTGGCCATGTGACCAGGTGGGAGTGGCTTGCAAGCCATGTGATTGAGTGGGAGTGGCTTGGTGCTTAGCAACCAAAATGTTGGCTCAGAAACTCTGGTATTTGACACGCACATGTCTTAAAGCTGTCAAGTTACCAGACCCTCGCACCCCTAACCCTTTAGAAAAAAAACCTCAAAAAAACCTCAACTCCCAGAATTCCTCCTCCAGTTATGTTGGATCAAGAACTCTGGCATTGAAGTGTGCAAATCTTAAAACTGTCAAGTTACAAGACCCTTGCATCCCTAACCCTTTAGAAAAAAAAACCCAGGGTGTTCAACTTCATAGCTTTAAGACTTGTGGACTTCAACTCCCAGAATTCCTCCTCTCGCTCTTCATCTTGATGATATGCGGACAGGCAGGGGGGAGGGAGCTGGAACCGGTTCTAAACGGCACCGTAGATTTGTGGAACCTCTTCTATAGAAGAGGTTAGAACTGGCAGGAACCCACCCCTGTAACGGAGAAGAAGCTTCACAAGATTAGGTTAACAACTCTTAATGCCTTTTTGGCAATGCTGTTACAGTGAGCTCTGGGACTTGGATCATTGAGATGAGTACTCCAAGGTCCTTGACAGAGTGTGGGGTCATCTATGAGGTCGTATCCACCCAGCTTGTATTTTTGAGCCCCAAAATTGAGTTGCTAAGCGAGACATCAGGTAAGTGAGTTTTGCACCGTTTTACCATCTTTCTTACCACCGTTGTTAAGCAAATCAAGACAGCTGTTCAGTTAGTCCAGTGGTTCCCAAACTTGGCAACTTTAAGACTTGTGGACTTCAACTCCCAGAATTCTCCAGCCAGCAGAGCTCTGGGAGTTGAAAGTCCACAAGTGTCACGCCCCACTCCATTCCATAATTAGGAAAGAAAACCAAGAGACTCCATGGGTTGGAAATCCAAAGTACTTTTACTAATTATAAATGGTAAGCGAGCAGTAGTGAAGCAAGATCTGAATAATATGGCGCGAAAGCAATTGATATATGGCAAAGCCCGTTCCCCCCCTTAGGATCAAAGCTCCAGTCCAATCATAAGTCCTTCAAATGTCAGGTGTGAGATAACTTCAAAAAGACAGGCCAAGATGGAATGTGAAGGCCGTTGATGCAGGCGGGAAACACGTACGCATGCGTAAACCCCAACGACTGGACATCCTAGAACATTCCTGCAGCAGACCTCCAGCACATCAATTAAAACCCTCCCACATACACGCCCCCCCCCTCCCGTTTCATGGCAGCTGAAGCAGCAGCAAAGCAGAAGCTGACATCCGGCCGTCCCCCGGAAAAAGGCTGTCAGGCCTGGAAGAAAAAACAAACAAAACAGACAACACAGAACAAAACAGACAAACAACAAACAAACAAGAGAGGGAAAGGAGAAAAGTCAAGGCTTGTCGGGATAAGCAGCATAAAATTTCCGAAGCAAGCGGGGAGCACGAACGTGGGACTTATCAACCCATTCCGTGTGGGAGGGGGGAAAATGTTTCCAAGCCACAAGGTATTGGATGCGATTGCGGTGCCTGCGGGAATCCAGAATGTCCCGGACTTCAAAATGACGTTCCCCATCAACAAGCAACGGAGCAGGCGGGGGGTCATCTGCGGGCCGCAGGTCAGACACCCGAACTGGCTTGATGAGGTTGATATGGAATACCGGATGGATCCGGTTAAGATGTTTGGGCAATTGCAAACGAACCGAAACAGGATTGATAACTTTCAAAATCGGGAAAGGGCCAACATACTTGGGACCCAATTTCTTAGACTTTTGCGTGGTATGCAAGAATTTCGTGGACAAATACACTAAATCACCAACGTGGTACTCATAAGGCTGAGAGCGTTTCCTATCAGCCTGCTTCTTATGAGCCTTGTGGGCTGCGTCCAAGGTGGAACGAGTGAGGGGCCAAAGGCGACTGAGACGTTCACTCCAGTCCGCCACGGAAGGAACCTGAGGCTGGGCCGTAGGCAGTTCGGGGATAGGAACAAAATCATGGCCATAAACTACCCTGAAAGGGGTGAACCCAGTGCTAGAGTGAACCGAATTGTTATAGGCCACTTCAGCGTGTGGTAACAAGTCCACCCAATCGTCCTGTTGATAATTGATGAAACAACATAAATATTGTTCAAGGACGGAATTAGTACGTTCACAGCCGCCATTAGTCTGAGGATGGTAGGCGGAGCTAAGGCCCTGGGCGGAGCCAATACGCGTGAGGAACTCCTTCCAAAACTTGGATGTGAATTGGACTCCACGATCGGAGATAATACGGTCGGGAACGCCATGCAAGCGGTATATGTGGGAAAGGAAGAGCTTAGCCAAGGCCTTGGCGGAAGGAATCTTGTGGCACGGCACGAAGTGAACTTGCTTGGAGAACAAATCAGTAACCACCCAGATAACCGTGTGCCCCTGGCTCTCGGGAAGGTCCACAATAAAGTCCATTGAAATTTCCTTCCACGGGGCAATGGGGCGGGCGACGGACTGTAGAAGTCCGTGTGGTTTCCCCGGAGGTTTTTTGGCGGTAGCGCAAACCGGGCAACTGGAAACATAAAGTTCAATGTCCTTTTTTAAAGAGGGCCACCAGAATTGTCTCTTCACGAGGTGCAAAGTTTTCACGAATCCAAAATGACCCGCCATCCTGGAGTCATGAGCGCGACGAAGGACCACAAGACGTAAGGAAGCGGGGATGTATAATTTAGCGCCAATCCACGGTAGATCGTCTCTCATGGTGCATTCGTCCCGATGGTTCAGGAACCAGTCGTCTTGAAGGAGAGCTGCTTTGAGGTCAGAAAGCAGGTCGTGAGGCACGTCCTTTTGGGCCTTGGTCTGGTGACGTGTGAGCACCGGAGCCGCCAAGAGTGGTTGGACGATACTCAGCTTGGAACAATTATACTGAGGTAACCGGGACAAAGCATCGGCCATGAAATTCTTTCCACCCGGGATATACTTTAGAGTGAAATTGAAACGGTTAAAATATTGGGCCCAACGCATTTGTTTTGGGGAGAGACGCGAGGCGTGCGCAACGCCTCCAAATTTTTGTGGTCAGTCCACACCTCAAAAGGGTGTTTAGAGCCTTCAAGGAAGTGGCGCCAAGTAGCGAGGGCCCAACGAACTGCAAACGCCTCTTTCTCCCAGACCGCCCAGCGTCGTTCTGTGTCAGTGAGTTTACGTGAGGTGTACGCGCAAGGCTGTAAGGTACCCTGGTCATTGGCTTGTAGCAGAACAGCCCCAACTGCGACATCACTGGCATCAGCTTGGACAACGAAGGGTTGGTTGAGGTCAGGATGTTTAAGAACTGGTTCAGCGGCAAAAAGGCGTTTAAGCTTTTCGAACGCCGCCTGGCATTCCATGGTCCAGTCCAAAGGCTTACTGGGTTTAGGTTTTGGGTCGCCTTTAGTTTTGAGCAAATTAGTAATAGGGAGAGCAATGTCGGCAAAAGAGGGAATAAATTGACGGTAGAAATTAGCGAAACCCAAAAATTGTTGCAGCTGTTTACGAGTTTTGGGAGCGTCCCATTCAGTGACGGCCTTTACCTTCTCAGGGTCCATTTCAACTCCATGAGGGGAGATACGGTAGCCCAGATAGTCAATAGTAGTTTGGTGAAACTCACACTTAGACAATTTGGCATACAAGTTGGCTGCACGGAGTTTTTTCAAACAGTGCGCACCAGATTGACGTGGTGGTCGTGAGAGCGGGTATAAATGAGGATATCGTCCAGATATACGATAACGCCCTTATAGAGATGATCGTGCAGGATCTCATTAATAAACTGCATGAATACAGCAGGAGCCCCCTGTAGGCCAAAAGGCATGACCCGGAACTGGAAACAACCAAGAGGGCAGTTAAAGGCGGTCTTCCATTCGTCCCCCTCCTTAATGCGAACCCTATAGTACGCTTCACGCAGGTCCAATTTTGTGAAGATGCGGCCCTTCCCCAGTTGCGCCAATAAGTCCTTCATCAATGGGAGTGGGTAGAGGTTTTGAGAACATATGGCGTTAAGGTTCCTAAAGTCACAACATAAACGAAGAGACCCATCTTTCTTCTCACGAAACAGCACAGGGGCCGCCACCTTGGGTCGGGCCGGTTCAATGAAACCACGTTTCAAATTTTTGTCAATGAAAGAACGCATCTCCTCCATTTCCCTGGGTGACATGGAGTAAATGCGGGGTTTTGGGAGTTTGACCCCGGGCAAAATGTCAATGGAGCAATCAGTAGGCCTGTGATTAAACGCCTCGGCAGGTTACGATTGACACATTGTTGATAAATGTCAGCGTTTAAGCCTTCAGCAAATCTGTCCAGAAGTGCATCCTCCCCCCAGCCTCTCATGTACTGAGACAGACATTGAAATTCCTGGATGTATTGGGCGACCGGTCTATCGTCTTGGTCAAAGGTTAAAAACTTTAATTTGTTCCGCTTCTCAGTTAACGGGTCATCAAAACGTTGGCGGAAAGCCGCCATAAAACGGTTGAAATTCCCCAAGAGGGGAGAACCAGACATATGCAAAGCAGTTGACCACGTAGCCGCTTCACCATCCAAAGATAAAAGAACCATTCTGACCCTTAAAGTGTCAGATTCAAAGTCCCGCCCATATATTTCCATGTAGTTAAAGACTTGCATAAGAAAGGAGGGAAGGGTGGCTGAAGCACCATAAAAACGCACAGGCAAGGGAGGAATTTTAGCCATCCGATGTCGTCGAGGGGGGGCCTGGGGGGGAGGTCCCCTTTGATCAGCAAAACCTCTAGCCGCAGGGGGTGATACAGGCCGAGGGGGGGGTGGGGGAGAATCCTGGCGTGGGTGACGTTGCCAACTTCTCCAGTCTCTTTCCTCCTCCCCCCTCCTGTCCTCCAAAAAGGTTTGACCCCAATAATCAGGTAACTCACTTTTCTCACGGGGCCCTGGTGTTGATAATTTCTCCATTCAGCTTCATCGCCTCTTTGGCTCCAATAGTCAGGGAAATCACCCGCCTGAGGTTTCCTCACGGCCCCTGGCTCCAGCGAAGTTTGTTGAGGTGGTCTCTGGGTGAGTCCAGCATTCCAGCTTGTCTCTATTTCTCTTTGCCCCACTGAAGTTGACCAACGGGGTAGGGGGGAAGGCTCAGGCTGATTGGAAATTTGTAGTTGAAATAAATCTTCGTGCAGAGGTCGGTCAGACGGGCTGGGCTGGTGTAAAGAAAGGTCGGGAGGTCCCAGTTCACTGGAATCCGTCCCTCCAACGGCGCCTTCCTCTTCTCTGGTCGGAGAAGACATTATGTCCCTTCTCGGTAGACGTAAATCTCCTGGAAAGGGATATTATTCAGAGATCTTGCTTCTTGTCACGCCCCACTCCATTCCATAATTAGGAAAGAAAACCAAGAGACTCCATGGGTTGGAAATCCAAAGTACTTTTACTAATTATAAATGGTAAGCGAGCAGTAGTGAAGCAAGATCTGAATAATATGGCGCGAAAGCAATTGATATATGGCAAAGCCCGTTCCCCCCCTTAGGATCAAAGCTCCAGTCCAATCATAAGTCCTTCAAATGTCAGGTGTGAGATAACTTCAAAAAGACAGGCCAAGATGGAATGTGAAGGCCGTTGATGCAGGCGGGAAACACGTACGCATGCGTAAACCCCAACGACTGGAACATCCTAGAACATTCCTGCAGCAGACCTCCAGCACATCAATTAAAACCCTCCCACATACACGCCCCCCCCCTCCCGTTTCATGGCAGCTGAAGCAGCAGCAAAGCAGAAGCTGACAACAAGTCTTAAAGTTGCCAAGTTTGGGAACCACTGAGTTAGTCCCACGCTTGTTAAGTGAATCTGCCTCTCTTACCTTGTCAGGAGGTCGCAAAAGAGGATTGCATCACACACCCCCACCCCACCTTCCCGGGACAAACTGCGACCGTCATAAATATGAGTCAGTTGTGAATTGTCTGAATTTTGATCACGTAACTAAGAGGATGCCGCAATGGTCGTAAGTGTGAATAATGGTCATCAGTCGCTTTTTTTCAGTGCTGTTGTAACTTTGAACCATCACTAAATGAACTGTCGTAAATCGAGGACTATCTGTACTTCTTTAAGAGCAGTGTGCCTTGACCACTTGAAGCTGAGCAGGCTTCAACTCCCAGAATTCATCAGACAGCCAAATATAGAATTTATATTTGTTGAGGTGTTTATATGCATGGTTGGCTGGGGAATTCTGGGAGTTGAAGTCCGCTCAGCTTCAAGTTGCAAGGTTAAGAAACACTTTTTTAACTGCGGAAGGAGACCCCCCAGTTCAGCCTCCTGCGCAGAATTCACACGAGTTGGAAAAACACTGTCTGGGGCCAAAATAGCATCAAAAAGTAAATCAGAGTCCGAGGCAAAGTATTCCTCAAAGTTCCAATTTATTAAGAGAGCCATGTTGGCACATCTGTGAAAACCTGAATCTGAAAGCTTCCCGGTTTTCCTCACCCAGCTGAAAGTTCAAGATCTTGCCCCCCACACCCACAAGTCCATCCCATGTTCCAAACTTCCACTGCCATGCTGGCAGTTCCACCCATCCAGTTCCGGTCAGGTGCAGAGGTGCAGAGACAAAGGATGACCTTGGCTTTCTAGAAAGAATTTCGTCATAGCTACATGTTGTGGCCCAGCAGGATCCGTTTGAGCTGCTGATGGACTCGGATAGCGAGGACCCCTATGAGTCTGCTATGGAAGATGTGGAGGACCCTGTGCAGGGTTCAGACTCAGAGCAGGGACCAGAGAGGCTGGTTGGCCACCAGGAGGCGCCTGAGGCATGGAGCAGTGGGGAGGACTCAAGGCAGTTTGTTCCTGACGCCAGGCAAAGAAGGGCAGAGAAACAGAAGCAGCAGTTACGGAGACAGACTCATAAGAGATAATCAAGCCCAGGTGGTTGTGGCTTGGCCCCTCCCAAGAGAGTATATAAGTGAGAACTTGGGAGGGGTCCTTTTGCAGGACACAACCGTTTGTAACAGTCTTGCAGAACTCTTGTCTGGTCTGTTTTGTATTTCCGTTCTGTTTGGTTTGGGTTGCTGCCAGCCCTTCTTGCATGAGAGTGTTGTCTGGGCTTTCAGCCAACGGAGTTATAATTCCTGTGATTAAAGAGTGGCAAATAGCCAAGCCTGTGTCTGCATTACTCACAAGGGGGAGGGGGGGGTCAGAACAGCTATATATTATCCAACTCCGTATAATCCCCCATTTCTCACAATAGAAAATGCATAGTAGAATAATAGAAAGTTTGGCAGGCCAAAGATCCAAAAGAAAAGATGGGTAGAATACTCTTTTGCATGTTTTCTCAGATGGGAGGTTTTGAGTCAGCTTCTTCAAAGCAAAAATGTGGTACTTGTGTAAAAACAGATTTGTAAAATGAAAGGGGGGAAGCTGCCTTGAAACAGAAGGTGTAATATACCTTTTCCTTAAAAAATATATTTATTGGGGCGTTTACATAAAAGTCAAAGATAAATTTAAAGAAATGATAAAGAACTGAACGTAGAGGGGAGGGGAGGAAAGAAGAAGAGAAAAGTGGGAGAAAAAAGGAAGGAAGAAGAGGAGAAGAGAAAGAAAGAAGGGGGGGAGGAAAGGAAGGAAGGAAGGAAGGAAGGAAGGAAGGAAGGAAGGAAGGAAGGAAGGAAGGAAATGATACAATGACTTCCAATCTTCTCAACAGATATTTACAAACCTATCATCCTTCCTTCCTTCTTTCCTTCCCTCCCTCCCTCTGTCTCTCCCTTTCTTTAAAATATGTGAGTGGGGGCACAAATTGTAGTTTAGACTGGGGGAAGCCAATTTGAATGTTTTCTTTCAAAATACCCAAATATTGGTGGCGCAGTGGTTAGAATGCAGCATTGCAGGCAAACTCTGCCCACTGCCAGCAGTTCGATCCTGACCGGCTCAAGGTTGACTCAGCCTTCCATCCTTCCAAGGTCAGTAAAATGAGGACCCAGATTGTTGGCGGCAAAAGGCTGATTCTGTAAACCGCTTAGAGAAGGGCTATAAAGCGCTATATAAAATGCTATTGCTAACTATCATCTATCATATACGGCATCTCTATCTCCTCTCTATCTGCAATATCTATCACTGTCTGTCTATATTCTCTCAAGCTCTGGCACAGGGGTTAGAATCCAGTATTGCAGTCTGACTCTTCCCGCTGCCAAGAGTTCGATCCTGACCGGCTCAAGGTTGACTCAGGCTTCGGTCCTTCCGAGGTCGGTAAAATGAGGACCAAGATAGTTGGGGAAAGATGCTGACTGTAAACCACTTAGGGAGGGCTGCAAAGCACCGTGAAGCGGTATATAAGTCTGAGCGCTGTTGCAATCACTACTCATTGTAAAATAGAAGAGACTTAGAATAACTTTATTGTCACTTTGAATGGACACTAATCGGCATACACAAAAATGAAATTTTGTGGCATACAGCTCGTCAAAGGGTCTCCACCTCCAATATACACTGCATAAACATGACAAAATAAATAAATAAATATTAAATAATTGTAAAAAGGAAGGAAGGAAGGAAGGAAACCAACCAGAAGCAGCATTATTTTTTCCAGAAAATGCTGGAATTAGCTAGCAATTGAGTAACCCTTGACTTACAACCACAATTGGGACCGGAAAATGCATCACTAAGCGATGCGGTCATTAAGCGAGACATCACGTGACCTTGACCTGTGGTTTTTTCCTGTCAGCTTCCCCAGTGACTTTGCTTCAGGGAAGCCATTTAGGAAGGTCCCAAATAGCCACCCCGTGATTCAGGGACCTGCAACCTTCATGAAGGTTAGCTGGTTTTCAAGAGCTTCAATCGTGATCGTGTAATCACAAGGATGTCCAGCGGTCATAAGCACGAGGACTGGGTGTAAGTCCCTTTTCTCAGTGCCGTTTCAATGACCGCTCAACGAATGGATCATAAGGCGAGGACTACCTCTAATACAGGAGGCAACCACTCAGTTCCAGCGGGTGAAGTTTTCCATTGTTTTTGTGTCCTCCATTTTTCCCGCAGATCCGCCTACCGGCCCGGGGTGAGTAAGATCAGCTCCCGCGTCCTCCTTCGGTTCCCCCAGAGAGTGAAGAATCAAGGAACAGCGGACTTCCTCCCGGTGAAGCCGCGACACCAGTGGGAGTGGCACAGCTGTCACCAGTAAGCAAGCCAAACAGGGTGGGGATGATTGGGCAAGGCTGACCTGTTTATCAAGCACACCGTCAGAAATAGAAATAATAGAAATAGAAGAGAAAATAAGAGAATGAAATTAAGATAATAGAATAGAATAGAATAGAAATTGTAATATGTAATACTGTATTTTTGGAGTATAAGACGCATCGGAGTATAAGACGCACCAAGGTTTTGAAGAGGCAAATTTAAAAAAAGTAGGTAGGTAGATAGAGCGATAGAGAGAGAAAGAGAGAGAAATACAGGTAGGGAGAAAGGGTAGGTAGGTAGGTAGGTAGGTAGGTAGGTAGGTAGGTAGGTAGGTAGGGGGATAAAGAGGGAGCGAAAGAGAGAGAAATACAGTAGGTAGGTAAGGAGAGAGTGAGTAGTTAGGTAGGTAGGTAGGTAGGTAGGTAGGTAGGTAGGTAGGTAGGTAGAGGGATAAAGAGGGAGCGAAAGAGAGAGAAATACAGTAGGTAGGTAAGGAGAGAGTGAGTAGGTAGGTAGGTAGGTAGGTAGGTAGAGGGATAAAGAGGGAGCGAAAGAGAGAGAAATACAGTAGGTAGGTAAGGAGAGAGTGAGTAGTTAGGTAGGTAGGTAGGTAGGTAGATAGATAGATAAAGGGAGAGAGAGAGAGAAATAGTGAGAGAGAAATAGAGATAGAGAAATACAGTAGGTAGGTAGGGAGAGAGAGAGTATGTGTAGGTAGGTAGGTAGAGGGATAGAGAGAGAAATAGAGAGAGAAATACAGTAGATAGGTAGGGAAAAAGAGAGTAGGTAGGTAGGTAGATAGAGGGATAGAGAGAGGGGGGAGGGAGAAATACAGTAGGTAGGTAGAGAGAGAGAATAGGTAGGTAGATGTTTCCAGGTGTATTTATCCATGTGCTGGAGAAGGAAATTGCTGACAATCTGCAGCACCTAAGACTTTGTTTCTGCTGGCACAGCACTTGATCAATGTCATTCTCATCGATTTGTTAAAGAGCTTTCCAAAAGGAAAAAAAAGTTTTTGCACTCTGCAAACCTTGCAAAAACGGGCCCAGTTTTTGTCAAAAAATGGCATGCATATAGCCTTATGGAGATTTATAGAGTGCTGCTGGGGGCTGGGAGGGGCAAAAAATGGCCCATGTTTTGCTCGTAGGGTCCTTTTTAGTCCGCCGGAGCCTTCAGGGAAGCGGGCATGTTGCAATGGTCGTAAGTGCGGGAAGCGGCTATGTCACTGTTTTCAGGGCTGTTATAGGCTTTGAGCGGTCGTTAAATGAACTACTGTAAAACGAGGACTTACCTGCAGCTTCTAAACACCTTATTTCCTTCAGGCATTATCATAGCATGGAAGCCTTCAGCAACTATGACCTTCTGGATGTCGTCTCCCATGAGAAGGTAGCCGAGGGCCACAAGGCCAGTTTCTGCCTGGAGGACACCTCTTGCGACGCAGGGTTCCGACGTCGCTATGCGTGCACCGCTCATATTCAGGTGTGGAATGGCTGACTTTTCCTCAGCTGGATCTGCCCGTCTCCGCAAACCGTGGTGTTTATCTCTTGTATATAGATTTTTGTTCTGACCCCGCCCCTCCCCCCCACTCCGTACGCCGAGGCACTCCGAGACAAGATTACTGCTAGACAATTTATTCACAGTAAATTAACAAACTGACAAGACCTGGGCAGCAATCCAGACTTCCAAGATAAGAAATATGCGCGCGAGGGACCTAAAGACCAGCTGGCCGGCGGGAGGTGCGCACACATGCCCAGTGGAGCTGGGCTGGGGTGTTGATCTTGTAATATAGTTGCAGAGCCACGCTGAATCACACAGGAGAAAACAAACTCCTAAAACGCCATAACATCCTGAATAGTGCATAACATAACATTCTGAGATGTGCCCTACCAATGATGCCCAGGATTTGACCATATATAGACTGAGCAGTAGATTAGAAATTGTACTTTTACAGGCTGTTTTTACTCACATGCTATTGCTCCTCCTGCCTTTGTCCTATCTCAATAAAAGGGGCTACCAGACACCCAATCTGGGTCGCTCCATCCCGAGAAAGGTCGTGTCCTGTCTTTTCTCCACATTGGCCTCATGGACAAACCACGGGAACGTTACACTGGGGCGACGGCTTGTGTGCCCGCAGAGAGGGCTCTGCATGCCACCTGTTTGCCCTTCCAGCTCTCTTATTCTGTTATTCATAAATTGCTGAAGCAGACTTACGGCAAAAATAGGTTTATCGTAATTCTGCTTTCCGCTGATACGTTTTTAGTTGCCCAGGTTTTGCGTGTAACGCTGGCGGCCAGATGTGATTCGCCAATAAAAATAAATAAACGTCATTTTGTCTCTCCCCTCAGGGCCTGAGCCCAGGCTGTTACGATACCTACCATGCCAATATTGACTGCCAGTGGATTGATATTACCGAAGTCCCTCCTGGAAACTATATCCTCAAGGTAAGTCCTCGTTATCATCTGTGAATTTCGCCCCATTGTTATAACCTTTCATTCCCCGGTTGTTAAGCGAACCACGGCAAGCACGGTTGTTAAATGAACCTGGCTTCCCCGTTGACTTTGCTTGTGAGAATGTTGCAAAAGTGACCCCAAGAAACTGCCACCATCATAAACACAGGTAGTCCTCGACTTACAACCACAATCGAGCCCAGAATTTATGTGGCCAAGTGAGTTTTGCCCCATTGTACAAACTTTCTTGCTGTTAAGTCAGAAGGTCGAAAAAGGTAATCCCACATGACCCCGAGAAACTGAAGACAGTCCTCGACTTACAACCACAATTGCGTTTCCATTGCTAAGGCCTCGACTTACAACACAATTGAGTTTCCGTTGCTAGGTCCTCGACTTACAACCACAATTGAGTTTCCGTTGCTAAGCGAGACAGTTGTTGAGTTTTGCCCCTTTTGACGATCCTTCTACCACAGTTGTAAAGTGAATCACTGCAGTTGTTACAGTAACACGGTTGTTAAGTGAATCTGGCTCCCCCATTGACTTTGCTTGTGAGAAGGTCGCAAAAGTGACCCCGAGAAACTGCCACCGTCATAAACACAGGTAGTCCTCGACTTACAACCACAATCGAGCCCAAAACTTATGTGGCCAAGTGAGTTTTGCCCCAGTGTACAAACTTTCTTGCTGCTGTTAAGTGAAACATTGCAGTTGATAAGCTAGTGATCCGGTTGCTAAGTGAATCCAGTTTCCCCATGGACTTCACTCATCAGATGGTCGTAAAAGGAGATCATGTGACCCCCGAGACACTGCGACCGTCACAAATACAAGCCAGTTCTCATCTGAATGTAACTCACATGACCACGGCGATGGTGCAATGGTTGTAAGTGTAAAAAATAGTCATAAGTCCCTTTTTAAAGCCCCATTGTAACTTCGAATGGTCACTAAACAACCTGCTGTTAAGTCACGGACTACATGAACCAGTTGCAAAGCGTCCAAATTTTGATCATGTGACCACAGGGATGGCTGCAATGGGCATTAAGTGTGGAAAATGGTCAAAAGTCACTTTTTTTCAGCGCCGTTGTACCTTTGGTCACTAAGTGAACTGTTGCAAGTTAAGGACTATCAGTTTCCCCCTATGTTTGAGCCACTGTCTGTTGTGAGTGGTGAGGACAAGGATGGTCCTAAGTGAGAAGGAAAGACCAACTCTGGATGCCAAGGGATGGAGCGTGACAGATTTCCTGTCCTCTTTTCAAGGTGACCGTCAACCCTGATTTCCTGGTGGCCGAGTCGGACTTCTCCAATAACGTTGTCCAGTGTGATATTGTATACACGGGGGAGTACGTCGACACGAAAAACTGCCGAATTACAAGGTATCTCCAAGCCAAATATGGCCTGGATTGGTGGGTTGGATCATCGAGATGCGCCAGGAGGGGAGGAAGGTCACACCAGGCAAGATAGCGGAAGCGTCCTTAACACCTCCTTGTACGGGAGTTTACAAAAGGGGTGGAGCTTGAAACTCAATGCTACGTTGTCCATCTTCCTTTTCGTTGTCCTCTTACGGGTGACGTCATGGCATTGTAGGACGTAGAAGCATCCTCATGATCTCTAGGAGCGACATGGAATGGATCGCTCGCCTCTTGAAGATTCACACACCCCAAAAAATATTAGGGGGGAGTTTTGCCCTCGAGACGCAAGGCCTTTTGTCAAGAGACAGGAAGTAGAACGATGGAGAGGTTCCACCACAAATGCGCGCACAACAAAAGCGTGCCTGACTAAACCGCGGTGACTAAACCGCGCGATGAATGAGCGACTAATTAGCCCTAAAGCGCGCCGACAAAAGTGCGCCGACAGAAGCGCGCTGTAACGGAACCCTAAACCTAACCCTAAACCTAACCCTAAACCTAACCCTAAACCTAACCCTAAACCTTACCTTAAATTAAATCGCGCTTCTGTCGGCGCGCTGTTGTCGGCACGCTATTGTCAGCGCGCTTTTGACATCGCGGTTTTAGCGCCGTGGTGTTGTCGGCGCGCTTATGACGTTCGCGCTTTTGTCGGGTCACGGATGGAGAGCGGAAGTGGAAGTTGTCAGTCCTTTTCTGGGCTGAGTGAAGTCGCAGTGACATGCAACTTTGGGTTTCTTTGTGGAGCCCAACCGATGGCGTCAGTGGTCCCAGGGCAGTGGTGGGATTCAGCCGGTTCGCACCTATTCGGGAGAACCGGTTGGTAACTTTCTAAGCAGTTCAGAGAACCGGTTGTTGGAAGAAATCTTGTTTTGATTTTTTTTCCCACTTTGCAGGGCTAATCCTGTAAGGAAGGCAGGAAGGAAACATTCTGGTGTTGTTTCTAGCCTCATTTTGATTGCCCTGCTTACAGAAACTGCCTCTCCAGTTAACCCTTATTACCATTGTAAGAACTAAGGCGAAGTGCCCATCGATGTGAGTGACGTTGAATTGGCCACGCCCACTGAGTCACATGACCACTATGCCCCACCTACCCAGCTGGTCATTAGGACAGAGAACCGGTTGTTAAATTATTTGAATCTCACCACTGTCCCAGGGGAAAAGAGGGCAGGGCAGATGCTAGAGAGGAGGAGAGTGCCTGGAAGGGTGCACCTCGTTTGATACCCCTTACGAAAAGAATGGAGTGAGAAAGTGGAAAGGAAGAACATTGTGTATTTCCCCAGGATGTCACAGAAATGTAACTTGTAATTTCCTTCCTTCCTTCTCTCCCTCATTTCGTTTTCACTTTTTCCTTCCTTCCCTTTTTCATCCCTTTCTTCTTTCTCATCCATTCCTTCCTTTCTTCCTCTTTTGTCCTTTTCTCATCCATTCCTTCCTTCCCTTCCTTCAACATTCCTTCCTTCATTCTTTCTCACCCATCTATCCCTACCTTCTTTTCTCACCCATCCATCATGTCCCTTTTCCTTCCTTCCTTCCTTCCTCCCTTTCATCATTCCGTCATTCATTCTTTTTCATCTATCTCTTCCTTCCTTCATTCTTTTACCTTTTTTCTCTCATCCATCTATCTCTACCTTCTTTCTACTTCCTTCCTCACCCATCCACTTCATTCCCTTTTTCCTCCCTCACTCCCTTCCTTTCCTTCATCCTTCCTTCCTTCTTTCTCATCCATCTAACCCTACCATCTTTCTCCTTTTTTCCTCACCCATCCATCATGTCCCTTATCCTTCCTTCCTTTCTTCCTCTTTCATCATTCCTTCATTCTTTCTCATTCACCTATCCCCGCCTTCCTTTTTTTCCCTTTCTTTTTCTCATCCACCTATCTCTACCTTCTACTCCCTTCCTCACCCATTCACTTTCCCTTTTTCCTCCCTCCCTCCCTTTCCTTCATCATTCCTTCATTCTTTCTCATCCATCTATCCCTTCCTTCCTTTTTTCTTTCTTTCTCATCTATCCCTACCTTCTTTCTCCTTCCTCACCCATCCATCACTTCCTTTTTCCTTCCTTTTCCTCCCTCCCTCCCTTTTTTTCTCTACCTATCCACCCATCCTTCCCCTTCCTTCTCCCCTCCCTATGCCTCCCCTCCCCTCTTCCCCTTACTTACCTTCATCCATTTACTCCCGTCCCTTTCCCCCTTCCCCTTCCCTCCATCTATTTACCTCCTGCCCTGCCAGCAGCTACTGAATGGAGATCCCCAACCCAGGAGCCAAGCATCCCTGAGAGGCTTTTGGTTTCGCCAAAGGTACCAGAGTCTCAAGACCCTCAACTCTCTGCTAGAGAAAAGAGGATGGAACGAAGAACCAAGAGGTCATCTGGCTTGACCCTGTGCCCATTGTCTGGGGCGCAGAACCAAACTCTTGTTGGCACTTTGCCCATCCGTAGGAAGCGATCACCTTCAAAGGCTGCTTTAAACAAATGCCCCTCTTGCCTTTTCCCCCTCCTCTAATATTACTATGAATATCCTGTAAAAATAACCCCATAAATATCTTTGGCTTTAGCAAACAACACTCATTTGCATTTTGAAAGGGGTGGTGCTTCGATCAGGTGCTTGCAGCCACCACCTTGACTTTTTTTTGACACCCCTGACCTTTGATGTAAAGGGCCGGGCTCCTTCCACATCTGTTTCACCGGGCTTAATATCTTGGAGTCATAGTGGACGACCAATTAAATATGAGCCAGCTGTGTGCAGCGACAGCCAAAGAAGCCAATGCAATCCTAAATTGCAAGAACAGAGGGGATACAATCAAGAGCAAGGGAGGTACTAATACCATTCTAGTTTCCCCCAAAATAACAGCTAATAATAAGCCCGAGCATTTTTCAGAATGTTTGTAATATAAGCCCTACCCAAAAAATAAGACCCAGTTAAGATTGTCAGCCAGAGGGACACATTTTAATACCGTATTTCCCTGAAAATGAGACCTAGCTGGAAAATAAGCGCTTGCATTTTTCAGAATGTTTGTAATATAAGCCCTACCCCAAAAATAAAACCCAGTTAAGATTGTTAGAGGGACACATTTTAGTACCATATTTCCCTGACAATGAGACCTAACTGGAAAATAAGCCCTTGCATTTTTCAGGATGTTTCTAATATAAGCCCTACCCCAAAAATAAGACCATGTTAAGAATGTTAGAGGGACACATTTTAGTACCGTATTTCCCTGACAATGAGACCTAACTGGAAAATAAGCGCTTGCATTTTTCAGAATGTTTGTAATATAAGCCCTACTTCAAAAATAAGACCCAGTTAAGATTGTCAGCCAGAGGGACACATTTTAATACCGTATTTCCCTGAAAATGAGACCTAGCTGGAAAATAATCCCTTGAATTTTTCAGAATGTTTGTAATATAAGCCCTACCCAAAAAATAAGACCATGTTAAGAATGTTAGAGGGACACATTTTAGTACCGTATTTCCCTGAAAATGAGACCTAACTGGAAAATAATCCCTAAGGCTTCTTTGGGGGGGGAATTAATATAAGACCCGGTCTTATTTTCGGGGAAACAAAGTAATGAAAGATAAACTCCCTCTCCACCCTACGGACTTGCCTTCTTTAGCCTCAAAAAAAGATCCTCTTTTTCCATCAGCACCTGGTCCTTTCTGAGAAATTTAACAAAGGCCCACCAAAACAGAGCAGGAATTCGGAGCTCAGGTGCAAATTCTAGCATAACTGTAAGACAGGATTTGCAAGGACGAAGATTGTCAATAGTAGGGTAACTAGATAGCATGTTTGTGGGCCTGGGTGTGTGCACGCACACGCATGTGAGGTGAACTCATGGCACTTAGCTGCCCAGTTAAAAATGCAAGCTTTCACTTTCTTAGCCTCAATCCTTCCATCCGAGTTAGGTGTGATAAATGCAGCTCATAAAAGGCACACAGGTTCTTAAGTTTGCACCTAATAGATATATACTTCAATGGCATCTCCGTTTAATTTGTAAGCCATCTTTTGTCATGGTATTTTTACAAATTGCTCAAGGCTCTGGGCGTATCCAACACATTTTCCTATGGAAAAGGAAGGACTAGAACTCAGTCTCCTGGTGATTGGCCCAAAGTCACCGAGGTGGCTCTCATGCCTAAGCAGGACTAGAACTCAGAGTCTCCTAGTGATTGGCCCGAAGTCATTCAGGTGGCTCTCATGCCTAAGCGGGACTAGAACTCACAGACTCCTGGTGATTGGCCCAGTCGCTCAGGTGGCTCTCATGCCTAAGCGGGACTAGAACTCACAGTCTCCTAGTGATTGGCCCAAAGTCATTCAGGTGGCTCTCATGCCTAAGCGGGACTAGAACTCACAGACTCCTGGTGATTGGCCCGGTCGCTCAGGTGGTCTCATGCCTAAGCGGGACTAGAACTCACAGTCTCCTAGTGATTGGCCCGAAATCATTCAGGTGGCTCTCATGCCTAAGCGGGACTAGAACTCACAGACTCCTGGTGATTGGCCCGGTCGCTCAGGTGGTCTCATGCCTAAGCGGGACTAGAACTCACAGTCTCCTAGTGATTGGCCCGAAATCATTCAGGTGGCTCTCATGCCTAAGCGTGACTAGAACTCAGAGTCTTCTGGTGATTGGCCCAGTCGCTCAGGTGGCTCTCATGCCTAAGCGGGACTAGAACTCACAGTCTCCTAGTGTTTGGCCCGAAGTCATTCAGGTGGCTCTCATGCCTAAGCAGGACTAGAACTCACAGACTCCTGGTGATTGGCCTGGTTGCTCAGGTGGCTCTCATGCCTAAGCGGGACTAGAACTCACAGTCTCCTAGTGTTTGGCCTGAAGTCATTCAGGTGGCTCTCATGCCTAAGCGGGACTAGAACTCACAGTCTCCTAGTGATTGACCCAAAGTCACTCAGATGGCTCTCATGCCTAAGCGGGACTAGAACTCACAGTCTCCTAGTGTTTGGCACAAAGTCATTCAGGTGGCTCTCATGCCTAAACGGGACTAGAACTCACAGACTCCTGGTGATTGGCCCAAAGTCTCTCAGATGGCTCTCATGCCTAACCAGGACTAGAACTCACAGACTCCTGGTGATTGGCCCAGTTGCTCAGGTGGCTCTCATGCCTAAGCGGGTCTAGAACTCACAGTCTCCTGGTGATTGGCCCAAAGTCTCTCAGGTGGCTCTCATAGCTAAGCTGGACTAGAACTCACAGACTCCTGGTGATTGGCCCAGTCGCTCAGGTGGCTCTCATGCCTAAATGGGACTAGAACACAGTGTCTCCTAGTGTTTGGCCCAAAGTCACTCAGGGGCTCTCATGCCTAAACGGGACTAGAACTCAGTGTCTCCTAGTGTTTAGCCCGAAGTCATTCAGGTAGCTCTCATGCTTAAGGTGGGGCTAGAACTCACAGTCTCCCAGTGATTGGCCCAAAGTCACTCAGGTGGCTCTCATTCCCAAGGTGGGACTAGAATTCACCATCTCTTGGTGACTGGCCCAAAGTCACCCAGCCTGCTGTCATGCCTAAGGCAGGACTAAAACTCAGTCCGCTGGTGATTGGCCCAAAGGCACCCAGCTGGCTTTCATGCCTAAGGCAGGACTAGAACTCACCATCACCTGGTTTCCACTAGACAAAACTGGCCCTTTTCCAAACTTCTGGTGAAACTAACTTAACTATCCTGTGTATGGAAAGTTAAGAAAACGCCCCAAGCGTTCGTTCGTTCTCATGTCCAAGAGCTTGGGTCACAACTACGTTCAAGTCAAGAGGCCTGCCCATGTATCACTGCAACATAGAATTGGAAGGGACCTCTGAGATCATCTAAAGCATCCACCTTCTATCACACTCAAAAATGCTTCCCTTAAACTTTGGATCCAAAGCTGTTGTGGCCCAGCAGGAGCCGTTGGAGCTGCCACCAGACCCCAACAGCGAGGGGCCCTATGAGTCGGCTCTGGTGGATGTGGAGGACCCTGGACAGGGTTCCAACTCCGAGCAGGGCGCGGAGAGGCTGGTTGGCCACCAGGAGGTGCCTGAGCCTTGGACCAGTGGGGAGGAGACAAGGGAGTGTGATCCGGATGTCATGCATTGGAGCAGTGGGGAGGAGCCAAGGGAGTTGTTCCTGGATGCCCGGCACCGAAGAGCTAATAGGCGTAAGGAACAGTTGCGCAGTTACAGGAGATAATTGCACTCAGCTGGTGGTAATTAGGCTCCTCTCAAGACTATAAAAGGAATGATTGTGCACAGGCCCTTTTGCAGGAGTCAACATATTCACTAAAGTTGGAGAACTTTTATGGCTAGCTTGGCAGGCTGGATTGCTGCCAAGGTCAGTCTGTGCTGGATTGCTGCCAAGGTCCTGTCTCTGTGTTAATAAATCCTTGCAGTATCTTTGTCTCGGCGTGCTTTGATGTAGGACAAGGGGGGTCAGAACAGAAGCCGCCTCAAGTTTGCAGCAGCTTTTCACCAGTGACCGTAAGTGAAGATCAAATGGCAAGAACAGACTACAGATAGTCCTTGACTTACGACCATAATGGAGCCTACCCATCGCAAGTCTGCGTTGTAAATCAGGTCATCCACATGACTGACCCAATTCTGCATCTTTACAAGCTCGTCGGAATGGTTCTCCGTGGGCCGGTTTTGCAAACCATCAGAAAAAACAACCACCCAGCAGTTGGATGCTCGTTTAGCACACATCTTCCAATCAGCATGAAGTGATGAGAGAGACAAGTTTGTACAGGTCCTCCCCGACTTACAACCTGTCAGTTGCCATCTTTCACTTGCTTGTGTTTGACTACTATCCGGTGACAGACTACTGTTGTGGCCCAGCAGGAGCCGTTGGAGCTGCCACCAGATTCCGACAGCAAGGGGCCCTATCAGTCAGCTCTGGAGGATGTGGAGGACCCTGGACAGGGTTCCGACTCTGAGCAGGGTGCAGAGAGGCTGGTTGGCCACCAGGAGGCGCCTGAGCCTTGGAGCAGTGGGAAGAGACAAGGGAGTGTGATCCTGACGTCATAGCAATAGCAGTTAGACTTATATACCGCTTCATAGGGCTTTCAGCCCTCTCTAAGCGGTTTACAGAGTCAGCATATTGCCCCCAACAATCCGGGTCCTCATTTTACCCACCTCGGAAGGATGGAAGGCTGAGTCAACCCTGAGCCAGTGAGATTTGAACAGCCGAACTGCAGAACTGCAGTCAGCTGAAGTAGCCTGCAGTGCTGCATTTAACCACTGTGCCACCTCGGCTCTTGCATTGGAGCAGTGGGGAGGAGACAAGGGAGTTGGTCCTGGATGCCCGGCAACAGAGGGCTAATAGGCGTAAAGAACAGTTACGCAGTTACAGGAGATAATTGAACTCAGCTGATGGTAATTAGGTTCCTCTCAAGACTATAAAAGGAATGACTTTCCACATGCTCATTGCAGAAATCAACGTATTTACTAGAGCTGGAGAAGCTATCGTGGCTAGCTTGGTAGGCTGGATTGCTGCCAAGATTGGTCTGTGCTGGATTGCTGCCAACGTCTAATCTGTGCTGGATTGCTGCCAAGGTCTAGTCTGTGTATTAAAAAATCCTTGAAGTATCTTTGTCTCAGCGTGCTTTGGTATAGGAAAAGGGGGGGGGGTCAGAACAGACTACTATGAACTGTGGGGAAGGAGAATGAAGGAGTGAATGCTTGGGGAAGCGGAAGTAAACGCTGTATCTCCTCGAGAAGCTACCTCAAGGTCACTCGGCTGGAAGGAGGAGGGAGCTGCATGCCGTTAGAAAAATAATGTGATTGTGAAGTGAACCAGTGTGTCATGCCCCCCTCGGAGCCGGAATGTGGGGAGGAACAGGCGAAGTCAGGCCAGGGCCTTTCAGGATTGGGACGGCTTGTAGGCAGGCAGGTACAGGGGCAGGATGACCAAGAGAAAGCAAGCAAAGAACATGAGGAGCGACAGAGGTCAGGCAATGAGCAAGGACCACCCACTCCTGATTCCCGAGCACGGAGAAAGGAGAGAAGGCAGGAACAGCGCAGGCTGAGCCAACGGCTCGAGAGGAGAGTGCCTCAGCCTCTTCACAAGGCACACCCAAGGACAGCTTTAAGGAGACGCTGTGAGGAGGGGCATTTGTCGGGAACGAAGGCTGAATTCATGGGAGTTTTGTG
The DNA here is from genome assembly GCF_009769535.1 of Thamnophis elegans. Lineage (NCBI taxonomy): Eukaryota > Metazoa > Chordata > Lepidosauria > Squamata > Natricidae > Thamnophis > Thamnophis elegans. The sequence continues at coordinate 180,691,273 of NC_045541.1, read as the reverse complement.
TACCATTGCCGATATTTGGAGTTTCTTGGAGTTCTTGCTTTATTTCTTGCTTCCTGGGTTGCCTTGTCCCTTTGCTTCCTGGAGTCATTTGACATTCCCTTGCCCAGCTAGATTTGTTTTGCAGCTGTTGTGGCCTCCAGCATTTTGCTGGACTACTTGCAGCCAGAGGATTCTGGAGGTGTGTGTGTGTGTGTATTTTCAATTACTTTGCTCTGGGACTTGCCATAACATGAGAGAGCATTCGGGGGAAAGTTGGTGCAATGAAGGGGCGATTTGAACTATCAGCTGATTGTGTTCCAGTGGTGGGATACGATCGGTATGCCCCGGTACAGGCGTTATCGGTGCCTGCTGGGAGCACCAGGTACCGTTCCGGTACAGTGCTCCGGAGGGCCCCGCCTGCCTGCCCCCCCTTACCTGTAGTTGAGCCGATTGGGGCTTTTGTGCACAGAGCATACGGCGCCTGTGCGACGCTCCACCGAGCAGCTGGAGCGTCGCAGGTGGTTAAGTATGCATGCGCGCGCTGCCCGTGTGCACATGGTGGATGCCGGGCCCCGTTGCAGTGTACCGGTTGCAATGGGATGCGGAACCCACCACTGCTGTGTTCTCTCTGTGCCTTTGCCCCAGGACATCACACAACGGTTCTCTATCGGCTGGTTTTTAAATAAATGAATAAAACAAAACCCCAAAGTTAAAATGCTTCTTTAGTACACATCTTCCACTTCCACTTCACGTTTTGTTACCACCGGTTCTCCCCTCACATGTGCTTGCTTCACACGCACCCACTTTGGGGGTGCATGTGCCCCTTCTGTGCATGCGCCCGGCCTCAAAAACATGCCTAACTAGGACGGCATAGAGCTGGGGCAGGTGGGCAGGCTCAGCCGTGATTTCCGCTACTGGTTCGGGCAAACTAGTCCGAACCGGCTGAATACGTCTTCTGTCCACGTGTCTTGGAAGCAGGAATTCTTAAGGGCTGGAAAGGCAACTACGAAGGAGGTGCTCTGTCAGCGGAGGCGACGACCAGCTTCAGGGAAAGACAAAATAAATGTGTGCAAAGAAAGGAAGGATTAGATGTGGCGTTAGAAGAAGGGAAGGCTCAGTGGCTCAGACACTGAGCTTGTGGATCAGAAAGGTCAGCGGTTCGAATCCCTACCGCCGCATAACGGAGTGAGCTCCCGTTCCTTGTCCCAGCTTCTGCCAACGTAGCAGTTGGAAAGCACATAAAAAATGCAAGTAGAAAAAATAGGAACCACCTTTGGTGGGAAGGGAACAGCGTTCGACGTTTAGTCATGCCGGCCACATGACCACGGAGACGTCTTTGGACAGCGCTGGCTCTTCGGCTTTGAAACGGAGATGAGCACCGCCCCCTAGAGCCAGGAACAACTAGCACATAGGTGCAAGGGGAACCTTTACCTGGCTGACCGAAGCTTTAAGCTGTCTCTTAAAAGACAAGCGACGTTTTCAAAAAGAAATCTGACGTTGTTTATTCATTGCTCAAAGGAGCGATTAGACTGTCCCACTCAAGAGACAATCCCTGGTTTCAAAGAGAGGGCGAGACTTTCTAAATATTTTGGGATCCCGAGGAAAGGCCTCCAAAGCAGGATAGTTCAAAGGAACGGAAGAAGCCAGCAGGATCGCAAAGCACTGTGCGACGATACAAGTTTGATAAATACATTAAATAAAATTGAAAACCTGGATAGAAAGAATTTCTCTCCCCACCCTTCCGCCCAGGACTGCCTCAACCTCTATCCCCAGTAAGACCAGCGGCTCCCAGTAAAACCTGGTGTTAGATTCAGCCCCACCCAAAGATGAAGCCAAGTTCACTCAAGGAAGCATCGCAAGATGGGTGTTTTTTTTCTCTCTCTCTTTTTTTTTTTTTACAAAAAGTTTTACTTGCGGACCACCGAAAAACCCACCTGTTCCCCAACACGGAAATTAAAATACACAAACTTAAGGAAACGGTCTCTTGCGACCCGTCGGAAGTCCAAAACAACAGGGCAGAAGAAGATAGACTCCCCCCCCCGCTCCCCACTTCCCGGTGAAAGGTAAAATCTTAAGCTGGTTTTAAACAAATCTGGGTTTGTTTAAAAGCAAACCTATGGCACACGTGGCGGAAGTGACATGCGCAGCCATCTCTCCAGGCAGGCAAGCTGTCACCCGTTGATCTTCCAGGTTCTGGTGCGCTGGTCAGCTTGTCTTCACCCGCGAGAGCGCCGTAAACTGGAAGAGCAGCCGCCAGAAAATGATTTCCGGGTTCTGGCACGCTGGTCATTTGTGCATGTGTGCGTACCAGAAACCGGAGGACCATGTGCCGGTGAGCATGCACCGCTGGAAACCGGAAGATCATCTTCCCAGCATGCGCATCGGGCAGCTACTCTTCCGGTTTCCAATACATACACACATTCCCGTTTCGGCACTTGGTGCCGAAAAGGTTCGCCAACACTATTCTGAAGGCTCGTGGCAATTCTGCCCCTGCCACCCAGCTTCATGGGGGAAGATCTGCCATTCTTCACCCGTCTCTTACGTGCCTTTGGGTAGCCACAATTCAACAGAGACACCCAATCCTAAAATCCTTGCAATGTTGGGAAACGTTTTAAGATTTTTCTGGAACGCCCCCTCCCCCTCCCCAGCTTGCTTTCTAGACCCCAGGAATCCTGGTTAATTCTCGACCAAAGATGGGCTGTCCTAGAGGAGTTGAATTAGAGAGTCATACCCCTCTGGGGTTGAGGATCACGTTTGCAGAAACTCAACATCCATGAGAATAGATCTTCCCCCTGACCTTCTGCAGCAGGAAATCTCTTTCGGGGAGAACGATTTCCAGATCATCTCCAAAGTTTGGGGTTCTCAAGGAAACATCAGCCAGCAAGAGGGGGGGAAGGGGGTGCCTCTGGTGTGCCGACAGCCCCTCTGCTGAGTCTGCATTTCATACGCGTCCCGTCTTCAGGTGAAGGAACGTGAAAGTTGTCCGCATGCACAATTTTTTTTCCTCCATGCGGGGTTTACGAGCAGAAGCGTTGTATGACGGAACATGTAATTTTGGGAACAATTCAATGAGGTCGAAGGGTTTTCTGGCCCCTGGAAAGGAGGATAGGAGGTATCTAAGATGGGTTGACTTGACCTAGAGATGACCTTCTCCCACTTGGCCAGAAAGTGCCATTAGCGGATTCCACAGTCTTCTTCTCCACCCTGCAGCTTCTCCAGCTCCACCGAACGGACCAGCTCTTGGACAAACTTCATCTCGGAGGCCATCTGCTTGGCCAGGGCCTCGTAGCGGTTCTCCAGCTTCCGGAGGTGCCGTTTCAGCCGGTTAGCTGCCAGCGAGGTGCTCTTGGCCTCTTCCTGAGCTTGCCGCTTGAGGGTCTCCGTCTTCTGCATCTCCTGCTGGATTTGACGGAGGTCCTGGCTGATGGCCTGGTTCTCCTCCTTGTACCACAACTCCTTCTCCTCGTAGATGGACCGCAGGGCTTCGATGTCCTCCCGGAAGGACTTCTTACTCTGCTGCAGCTCCCGCAGGCTCTCCTCGGCCACCGCCACCTCCTCCATGACTTTGGAGAAGCGTTCGAAGTTGATGTAGGTGTTATTGGGCGGCATACTGGAGTGAGACTTGATGGTGTACTCCTTCAGCCGCGTGGTCTTCAGGCGCCGTCGCTCCGGTTTCTTGCCGTTGTCTTCATTGCGGACGTTCCGCCTCTTGATCACCTGATTTTTAGAAAAAGGGGGGGGAGGATTAAATCTCAGGATTGGTGGACTTGTTCATCCCTCTTCCTCCCCTACCACCATCAGGATCTCAGAACAGTTTTCTGAGAACTCCACTGCAAGTAGTCCTCAACCTACGACCACAATTGTACCCTAAATTTCTGTTCCGTTTCGTTGCTAAGCGAGACATTTCTTAAGTGAATTTTCCCCCATTTTATGAGCTTTCTGACCACAGTTGTGAAGTGAATCACAGCAGTTGTTAAGTGAATCACAGCAGTTGTTAAGTGAATCACATGGTTGTTAAGTGAATCTGGCTTCCCTGTTGACTGCTGGTCAGAAGGTGGCAAAAGGGGATCAGTCCTCATAAATATGAATCAGTGGACAAGCGTCTGAATTTTGATCATGTGCCCATTGGGGATGTCGCAACAATTGTAAATGTGAAAAACATAGGCCCATAAAGTTGGAAGGGGCCTGGGAGATCAAAGAGCTGGAAGGGAGCTGGGAGGTCATCGATTCCTATGGCTAGAAGGGACCTGGGAGATCATAGACTCATAGGGTTGGAAGGGACTTGGGGGGGGGGGGGGGCGGGATCATAGACTCATAGGACTGGAAGGGATCTGGAAGATCACAGACCCATAGGGCTGGAAGGGACTCGGGGGGGGGGGGAATCATAGACTCATAGGGCTGGAAGGGACCTGGGAGATCACAGACTCATAGGGCTGGAAGGGACTCAAGGGGGGGGGGGGGCGGGATCACAGACTCATAGGACTGGAAGGGATCTGGGAGATCACAGACTCATAGGGCTGGAAGGGACTCGGAAGGGGGGATCATAGACTCATAGGACTGGAAGGGACCTGGGAGATCACAGAATCATAGATTCATAAGGTGGGGAAAACAATCCACACTTATTTGAATAACTTAAGTTTTTACCTTGATCCATGGATGCTCCAAGCTTTGCTCAATTGTCATCCGTTTCCTGCAATCATTAAAAGGAGCAACAGTCAAATCTAGGATCGATGCAAAACATACAGAAAAAAAGGGGAGCGAAATTGCACTGTTACGGTGGATCTATCCAAACTTCAGCACCCTTCTGGATCTCAGACCCTAATCCCTCAGGACTGTTTTGGGAATATTGCCTGCACACAGTCACCTTCTCAGGAGGAGAGGGGAGAAAACCCAGCCAAAACTTTGGTGTGGCTTCCTTGTTCTGCTCCCAATTTATATATTCAGCTTTAGAGATGTTTTTAAAAAAAAGACCCTTGAAGGCCACACAGGATGGACTCTGTAATACTTGAAACATGGGTTTTTGTAGTACCATTGCATGAACTTAGGTCCAGATTTAACCATCAACTTTATACTGAAGTCTTTCCAATACTGGGTAGATACAATTAGTCCTTGAGTTATGACCGCAATTGAGCCTGCCCATTATGGTCACAAATCATGATACAGGTAGTTCTCGACGTAAGTTCACTTAGTGATCATTCAAAGTTACAACAGCACTGAAAACTATTTTTCCACACTTACGACCATTGCGGCACCCCCGTGGTCATGTGTTTTACATCCCAAATTATAACTGCAAATGGCTGCAAAATGAATGGTCATAAGTCGAGAATTACCAGTATCTTTTGATATTGGTTCTTCTGTTGGATTCCGAGAAGGTCTTCTTCAAATTAAAAGTCTCCCGCCCTTCCTCACCCCATTCGCCCCCTCCCCACCCCTGCCTCTTACTTGGGGTCCTTGACAAGCAGCCTTCGAATGAAATCCTTGGCCAGTTCGCTGGTGTTGCTGAAGTATTCCTCATCAAAGTCATAATTCACAGCTGAAATGTTGGTCAGGGTCTCCTGCTTCGTTTCCCCCAAGAAGGGAGAGGCACCGCTCAGGCTGGAAAAGGGAGGGTCCCCTATTATTTTTAAACACAGAGGCTCTTGCGACTTCGCAATGAGAAGCCTCATGCCCAGGCCACTTTGAGCAGGGAATGGGACAACTCGCCACAGCCAACTTGCTTGCGGCCAACTCATCATGGCCAATTTGCCAAGGCCAACTCGCCACAGCCAACTCACCATGGACAACTCACCACGGACCCATGGACAAATCACCATGACCAACTCATCATGGACAACTCACCATGTTCAACTCACCATGAACAACTCACCATGAACAACTAATCATGCACAACTCACCATGGACAACTCACCATGAACAACTCACCACGGACTCATGGACAAATCACCATGAACAACTCACCATGGATAACTCACCATGGACAATTCACCATGGACAACTCACCATGGACAACTCATCATGAACAACTAATCATGCACAACTCACCATGGACAACTCACCATGGGCAACTCACCATGACCAACTCACTATGGACAATTCACTATGGACAACTCGCCATGGACAACTAATCATGCACAACTCACCATGGATAACTCACCATGGACAATTCACCATGGACAACTCATCATGAACAACTAATCATGCACAACTCACCATGGACAACTCACCATGGGCAATTCACCATGGGCAACTCACCATGACCAACTCACTATGGACAATTCACTATGGACAACTCACCATGGACAACTAATCATGCACAACTCACCATGGATAACTCGACGGAGCCAATTCACCATGGACAATTGCCACAGGACAACTCGTTGTGGGACAATTTAGTAAATCTATTTCATTATTTAAAATAAAATAAAAATCGTTTTAATTTTTGCCATTCACGTTTCATTCTGTCCCTCCTTTTGCATCCTTTCTTTAATGAATCTCTTCCACCATTTCTTTGATAGTAGGGTAATTCTTGTCCCGCAGCGAGTTGGCTGTGGTGAGTTGGCCATGGTGATGGCCATGACGAGTTGGCTGTGGTGAATTGTCCTAGACCCATTTGAACAAGGCAACCCCCAAGGCCAGCATCTCGACGGAGATCAGGAAGCAAGAAGCATCAAACAAGGGGTGGATCCTTCTGATATGGGAAGGGTTCTAATCCTGCTATTCTAGAATACAGAATTATGGGGATGAAAGGGAGTCTGGTCTAGACTAACATTTCTCAATTCTGGCAAATTTTAAGATGGGTGGCCTTCAACTCCCAGAATTCCAGAGGGTCTTTCAATCCGAAGAAGCCAAGGGAGAACCTTCCATCTCTAGGACCAAGGCTTTAGGAACACCTTCGGACCCCCAGCAACATTTTCGGGGAAGAATCTTGAGCAAGTAAAAGAAGTCCCCCCCCCCCCCCATCCACCCCACTGCCCGAACCCTGGCAAACAAGTCATTGAGTTCAAAATACTCACAGGATGTAAGTGATGACTCCGATGCTCCTAAGGGAGAAAAAAGAAAGAAGGAAACTTTTATTATACTGGAGAATGGAAACTGTACTCTTTATCTCTGTCGCTGTCTCGCTCTGTCTCTTTCCTCCTCCCTCCCTCCCTCTCCCTCGCTGTCTCTCTATGTCTGTCTGTCTCTCTCTCTCCCTCTCCCCTTCCCTCCCTCCCTCCATCTTTGTCTCTCTCTGTCTCTCTCTCTCTGTGTGTGTCTGTGTGTGTCTGATCTCTATATCATCTCTATTTCTCTATCATCTCTATCGCTATCATATCCTATCTTTCTCATCTCTATCATCTCATTCGCTCTATCATTTCTATCTATCATTCCTATCTATCAATCATTATATCTCTTATCTCTCATTCTCTCTCTCATCTCTATTTATCATCAGAAAAAATTAGTTCCTTTTCATGTAGCTCCTGGAAAACCCCTTTCATAAAGGTTAAATGAGCTGACATATCTCCACCTCTCAGAAGACGTGCCCTAAACAGTTTGCGGGTAAGATGTACAGTGTCACCCACATAAATTCTCTTCAAATTCTCCCAACATCTTGCAGCAGAAGTTTCTCCACGAATCTGAACTAAATGATGGTCATTCAGTGTTAGACCAATAATACACAACACCCGTTCGTTGCATCGCTGAAAATCTGCTATTTTCTTGGCATCATCATCGTTATCTGGATTCCAAGCAGTTACATCCGGTGGATTCTGTACAGCATCCCATAAAACTTCCCTACGCAGGAGTAGACTGCATTTCATAGACCAGGAAACATAGTTTGTTCCATCTAACCGGGTTATCATAGATAGGCTTGTTGATGGGTCGCTCACCAACTTCTCCAGGATAGTGCAATCACTTAATAAACAGTTGTCTGTATGCGGTATTGCGTATCAACACCAACTCTCTTTTAGCTACGTCTGGTACACTCTGGGCCCATATTGCTCTATTATCTCTAACATCTCTTATCTCTCTATCTATGATCTCTATCATTATCTCTATCGGTATCATCTCTTTCATCTACCTCCCTATCATCTCTATCATCTATCTGTCTGTTGTCTGTCTTATCATCTGTATCTATCATCTCTACTGATCTATTGATCAATCTGTATCTGTCCAATTCAGGTCTTGCTCATCTCACTCTCAGAGGGACTCAGGGCTTCTACAGCTAATCATCCATCAACCAACCTTCACAACCCCAGAAACTGACTCCCACCCCCACCCCCCCAGAAGCTGAAACCAGAGCTAAGCAACCAAGAAACCAAGCAAGGATGGTTGAACTTGGCCAGTGGCAATCTGGTCAATTCCCAACATGCACCCAACATTAGATGGGAGTTCAGAAAACATGATTGTGTCTACTGGTGTCAAATGGAAACTGTGCAATGGCCTTCAGACCTCGAGCCTAGATATTACTTCCTGTATGGGCCGGATAAGAAATAGAAGCTTACGTCACTCACCACATATCAGCCTCAAGGCCCAAAGGTTCATAATTCACTATTTCTGGAGCTGTGGAAAGAAGGGCAGGAAGGAAGGACGGGAATGGACGAGAATGAATGAATGAATGAGGAAGGGAGGAAAGAAGGGATAGATGGATGAGAAGAAAGGAGGGAAAGAAGGGATAGATGGATGAGAATGAATGAAGGCGGGAGGGAGGAATAGATGGATGAGAAAGAAAGGGAGGGAGGGAGGGGAATGAATAAGCAGGAAGAAGGGAGGAAGGAAGGGATGGATGAGAATGAATGCATAAATGAATGAATGAATGAATGAATGAGGGAGGGAGGGAGGAAAGAAGGGATAGATGGATGAGAATAAATGAAGGCGGGAGGGAGGAATAGATGGATGAAAAAGAAAGGGAGGGAGGGAGGGGAATGAATGAGCGGGAAGAAGGGAGGAAGGAAGGGATGGGTGAGAATGAATGCATGAGGGAGGGAGGGAGGGAGGAAAGAAGGGATAGATGGATGAGAAGAAAGAAAGGAAGGAAAGGGATAGATGAATAAGAATGAATGAATGAATGAATGAATGAATGAATGAAGGCGGGGGAGGGAGAAAAAGATGAATGAGAAAGGAAGGAAGGAAGGAAAGAAGGAAGGAGAATGAATGAGGGAGGGAGGGAAGAAGGGACAGATGGATGAGATGAAAGGAAGGAAGGAGAGAAAGAAGGGATAGATGAGAATGAATGAAGGAGGGAGGAAGGGAGGGAGGAAGGAAGGAGAATGAATGAGGGAGGGAGGGAAGAATGGACAGATGGATGAGAAGAAAGGAAGGAAGGAGAGAAAGAAGGGATAGATGAGAATGAATGAAGGAGGGAGGGAGGGAGGAAGGGAGGGAGGAAGGGAGGGAGGAAGAGAGGAAGGGAGGAAGGAAGGAAGGAAGGAAGACTTTATTAATCATTTTCTTCCACCTGTAAAAATTGCTCCATAAATCTCCCACATGCCAGCATTTCCATCCCAATCCTGTTGTTTGGCAACCTTCCCTCCTCTGCACCTACCTACAAATTCTGGAGTGCCGAAGATGTTTTTGAATTCATTTCCCGTCTCAATCTTATGAGCAATGCCAAAATCAATCAGTTTGATCCGGGGACTGGGGACGTTTTTGTCAAGGAGCATGATGTTTTCAGGCTGTGAAAGGGCAGGAAGAAAAAGAGACACATGAGTGAGTCCATGAAGCAACGGAAGACCTGATGTTAAATCGAGATGTTAAAATTCTTGAGGATTCCAGGGCAAAATCAGCAGCATTGACAGGCGTGTGATTTTTTTCCCTTGATTCGGCTGTAATTTGGTGTGTGATTGTTTGTCTGAATTGGCATTCCCCCCATTCTGACAAAAGCTTCCATCAACAGTGACAGGGCAAAAGCCACTTGTCTATAAACAGACAGCAAACCTCATTCCCTTTTACCATTGATGATGTTACCAATCAGCTGGGACTTGGGAGGCAGAGAATAGATAGGGGCGTGGCCAGCCAGAGGTGATATTCTCCGAACTACTCAAACTTTACGCTACCGGTTCTCCAGACCTGGTCAGAACCTGCTGAATACCACCTCTGCTCTCAGTCCTCCTCCTCTCCATTAACCTCACTCCCTTCTAGCACTGATGATGTTACCTAATTGGGTCACGAAATGCCTGCAAAAAAACAAGCAACTTCAGAAAGCACCAAGGATCTCAGCCAGTGGTGGGATGCCAGTTTTTTTACTACCGGTTCTGTGGGCGTGGCTTGGTGGGCATGGCGTGGCTTGGCAGGCGTGGCAGAGGAAGGATCTTGCAAAATCCGCATTTCCTCCCAATCAGCTGGGACTTGGAAGGCAGAGAATATATGGGGGCGTGGCCAGCCAGAGGTGGTATTTACCAGTTCTCCGAACTACTCAAACTTTCCGCTATCAGTTCTCCAGACCTGGTCAGAACCTGCTGAATACCAACTTCTGCTCTCAGTCCTCCTCCTCTCCATAAACCTCACTCCCTTCTAGCACTGATGAGGTTACCTAAGTGGGTCATGAAACATCTGCAAGAAAGCCACCAAGATCAGAGAGCACGAAGGACTCCCCATACCCTCCCCCTCCGTCTCTCCTCCTTCCCTTGCTCCCCCAGCAACCAGGGTGAATTTGATTTACATCAAGTTGATCTAAATCACGGCATAAATCACTAGTAAAAATGCTTGACTTAAATCAATTCGATTTAAATCCTAATTTTTAAAGAACAACAGCAGCTCCTCCTCTGACCTGCTGTTGACTCACTGACACTCCCAATATTGCAGAATATACAGCCTCCTCATGCTACGTAACTAAGCTCCACTTCATGCTGAATAAACTAAATTATTAATGCATCTTGAATAGAAAACTATCTTTACTCCAAAAGCATTTCATGAAAACAAATTTGATTTTTTTTAAATTTAAAAATCCTATTTAAAACCAAAAACAATCAGAAATCATTGATTTTTTTATCCACCCTGCCCCCAACATTGATGATGTTACCTAGTTGGTAATGAAACATCTGCAAGAAAACCATCAACCCATCACCAAAGACTCCACAATCTTTCTCCTTCCCCTTCTCTTCCTCTCCACAAACCGCACTCCCTTCTATCGCTGATGATGCTACCTAGTTGATTAATAAAATGCCTGCAAGAAAACTAGCAAGCTCAGAATACCAAGGATCCCACAATACTCCTCCTCTCCACAAACTGCACTGATGACATTACCTAGTTGGGTCACGAAACATCTGCAAGAAAACTACCAAGCTCTTTCTGTCCTTCCCCCTCTCTATTTGTCTTCTCCGTTTTACTATTACCAGTTATATATATATGATTTTTACAACCCCTGGTAAGCCCCAATTATGGGAGGAAGCTAACTGCTTCCATCATCTGTCAATCGGCTCGTCACAAGAGTCCATCACGACAGAAACGCAATATTTTTACTGTTGCCTTTGTTATATTTGTGTTATCGCTGATAACGGATAAGAGCCTGTGGCCTAATGGCTAAGATGTATGCCTAGTATGTAATATAGCCCAGGTTCGATTCCCAGTAAGGGTATGGCTAGCTGATGAGAGCTAAATAGCTTGAAATAGATCTATACTAGTCTCCCTTTATTTATTTATCAGCACAAATTAAAAAAAAACATATATACAACCCCTGGTAAGCCCCAATTATGGGAGGAGGCTAACTGCTTCCATTATCTGTCAATCGGCTCGTCACAAGAGTCCATCACGACAGAAACCCAATATTTTTACTGTTGCCTTTGTTATATTTGTGTTATATTTGTGCTGATAAAAGTCTCAAAGGGAGACTTTTATTTATCAGCACAAATGTAACATTATAGATAGATAGATAGATAGATAGATAGATAGATAGATAGATAGATAGATAGATAGATAGATAGATACAGACAGACAGACAGACAGACAGACAGACAGACAGACAGACAGACAGACAGACAGACATTATTTAAGTTGCTTGTACTGTTTTAAGACTACTGTTTATATATTAATATAGATAGAACAAGCTAAGTTAAGGAATCATTTAAAAGGGAAAGATATTGGATGTTAATTTGGGATAACATGTATAAGATATTAAAAGAACCAGATAAAATTTTAAAAGAGATGGCGAATATCACAACAACAGCACTGAGATCCGGGAAAAAGACAATTGTAAACCCAGCGACAAATCCAGCGGCAAAAGTATTGATTGCTTCTCCAGCATCCCAAAGGTCAACCGAAGAAATGACTACAATGGAAAAACCAAATTTTGGATCGAAAAATGTGCAGACATATATAGAACTGTGTATAAAGGTGTGTAAATATAGAAGCGAAATATTATATACATGTACAGGTATGATGACATAACAATGTTGATGTAATGACTGTAAGGTGTTGTAGAAGGGGAAAAAATAATTTTAAAAAATCTGCCAAAAAGAGAAGAAAATAAAAGAAAACTACCAAGCTCAGAGAGCACCAAGGACCCCACAATTCTGTTCCTCCTCCTCCTCCTCCTCCTCCCCCTCCTCCTCCTCCTCCTCCTCCTCCTCCTCCTCCTCCTCCTCCTCCTCCTCCTCCTCCTCCTCCTCTCCACAAGCCCTATTCCCTTCTAATACTGATGATATTACCTAGCTGGGTCACGAAAGGCATTCAAGGAAACCACCAAGCTCAGAGAGCACCAAGGACCCCCCACAGAGCAGGAGATTAAAAACATAGAAAACTGACAGTAGAAAAAGATCTAGCGGTCCATCAAATCTACCCTTTGAGGGTTTTTATATTTATATTTCATTTTTAAAAATTTTTTGTCGGATGATGGACAATTTATCCCAAGCATGTTTAAACTCGGTTACTGACGAATGACCCACTGTTGGAAGTTACTTCCATGTTTCCACTATGCTCTTCCTGTGAAGTCATACCTTCTGACATTATTTCTCTTTTTTAATAAAAAGCTTTTGTTTTTGTTTTTAAATATAAACATTTCATCTTTCCTTAAACAGTGTGTCGCCTGGGTACAAGTAATTTACAACATCATTTACATTGATATTAATTTTCTAATCTTAGAATTAATTGAGCATAATAAACCTGTTTGTTTTTTTCCTCTTAACGTATCTCCTAATAAAACTGTAATAATTGCATTAAACATAATAGTCATCATCATAATAGTAGCAATTATCATATTGTTTATCTTATTTTCTACTGTTTTTAATCTCCTTTTATTTCCAACATCCTTTTCCACCCCCCTCTAACCATTGATAAAATAATCCCCATATCATATAAAATTCAGTTTGTTCTTTCCCCTTAAAATTGCCAAGGTTGATTTATTCATTTCTGCACATTCTAATATTTTCCTAATCACCTGGCCATCAATAGGAATCTCTTCACTTTTCCAGAGTTGTGCAAATACTATTCTGGCTGCGGTTAGTACGTGAGTAATTAGATATTATTACAGATATTAAACTGTAAGATTCAGCTGAAATCCCCAACAGAAATATTTCTGGTTTTAGTTCAGTGTGCTGCTTTATCACCTTTTCCAATCGTGTATGTATTTTTGTCCAATATTTTTTGGCTTCTACAAATGTCTACCACGTATGATAATAAGACCCCTGACATTATTTTGCAACTCTCCTCAATCTCCCCCATTACCCACTGCTGATTCTCATCATGACCTTAAGAGGTCTTCTCTAGAATCCAGAAAGTGCCCTTTGCTGACCACTTTCCAGAAAAAGACTGAAGTCCCCCAGATTTATTTATTTATTTATTAGACTTATATACCGCTTCATCGGGCTTTTAGCCCTCTCTAAGCGGTTTACAGAGTCAGCATATCGCCCCCACAGTCTGGGTCCTCATTTCACCCACCTCGGAAGGATGGAAGGCTGAGTCAACCATGAGCCAGTGAGATTTGAACCGCTGAACTGCAGATAACAGTCAGCTGAAGTGGCCTGCAGTACTGCACCCTAACCACTGCGCCACCTCGGCTCCTCACCACAGATGAGACAACACTGGAGTTTTTTCTACGACGCCCCCTGTTTTTTTAGTCATTCGATTATTTATTATCATTAGAGGTGGTATTCAGCCAGTTCAGACTGGTTCAGCCGAACTGGTGGGACCGCCCCAGGTCCAAAACTTCCTATGTAGCCTCGTTTTCGATGCCGCGTGCATGCCACACGAGAGAGCAAAGCACATGTGCAGAAGGTGTGTGGAAGTCACGCACACATGCGATGAGAAGGTGGTAGCTTGCACGCTCACAGTTGCAAGCCAGTGGCAAACCTAAGTGAATCCACAAAGAAGAAGAAGAAGAGGGAGTCAAACTATTCTCCAAGGCACCTGAGGGTAGGACAAGAAGCAATGGGTGGAAACTAATCAAGGAGAGAAGCAACTCAGAACTGAGGAGGAATTTCCTGACAGTTAGAACAATCAATCAGTGGAACAGAAGTTGCTTCCAGAAGTTGTGAATGCCCCAACACTGGAAGTCTTTAAGAAGATGTTGGATGGCCATTTGTCTGAAACGGTATAGGGTTTCCTGCCTAGGCAGGGGGTTGGACTAGAAGTCCTCCAAGGTCCCTTCCAAGTCTGCTATTGTATTGTAAGAGCAACAAAGATGATGATTAGGGGACTGGAGGCTGAAACATATGAAGAACAGTTGCAGGAACTGGGTATGTCTAGTTTAATAGAAAGAAGGACTAGGGTAGACATGATAGCAGCCTTCCGATATCTCAGGGGTTGCCACAAAGAAGAGGGAGTCAAGCTAGTCTCCAAGGCACCTGAGGGTAGAACAAGAAGCAATGGGTGGAAACTAATCAAGGGGAGAAGCAACTTAGAACTGAGGAGAAATTTCCTGACAGTGAGAACAATTAATCAGTGGAACAGAATTTGCCTCCAGAAGTTCTGAATGCCCCAACACTGGAAGTCTTTAAGAAGATGTTGGAGAGCCATTTGTCTGGAACGGTATAGGGTTTCCTACCTAGGCAAGGGGTTGGACTAGAAGACCTCCAAGGTCCCTTCCAAATCTGCTATTGTATTTATTTGTATTTAATCCCACCGCTGACTATCATTATTATTTGGAGATAGGAAACGAAGGGTCTCACCTTCAGGTCGAAATGGGCAATGCGTTTGGAGTGGAGGTAATGGACTCCGTCCAAGATCTGTTTCAGGAACTGGGTGGCCTCTTCCTCCGTCAGGGATTCCTTCTCCGCCAGGAAATCAAACAGCTCCCCACCGGAGACCAATTCCAGAATCAGCACCACGTCCGTCTTGTTCTCGAAAATATCGTGGAGGGTGATGATGTTGGGGTGCTGGATCTCCCGCAGGATGTTGACTTCCCGCTGGATCTCTTCGCGGCTCACCCCTCGGCGGCTTGACGACAGGCGCCGTTTCTTGATGAACTTTGCCGCGTATTCCAGGCCCGTTTTTTTCTCACGGCACTTCCGCACGATCGCGAACTGGCCACTGGAGGCGGAAGGAAGAGAAAGAGCTTGTAAAAATCATCCTTGACTGACAGCCTGTGATGATCCAGGGCACGGCACAGAGGTAACACAGGCAGCTGGCAGTTCAAACTACCCCTTTATTGCTCCAAATTTCCCCAAACCCTCTCACCTTTCTGGCAAGTCCCAGAGTGAAGTGATCTCTCTCTCTCTCTCTCTCTCTCTCTCTCTCTCTCTCTCTCTCTCTTTCTCTCTCTCCCTCTCCCCCTCTCCATCCTCCTCTCTCCCTCCCTCTCCCTTCCTCTCTCTCCATCCCTCCCTCCCACTCTCTCTCCCTCCCTCTTCATCCCTCCCTCCCACTCTCTCTCTCTCCCTCTTCATCCCTCCCTCCCACTCTCTCTCCCTCCCTCCCACTCTCTCTCCCTCCCTCTTCATCCCTCCCTCCCACTCTCTCTCTCTCCCTCTTCATCCCTCCCACTCTCTCTCTCCCTCCCTCCCTCCCACTCTCTCTCTCTCCCTCTCTCTTGCCATCCCTCCCTCCCTCTCTCCATCCTGAGCCGCCCTGAGTCTTCCGAGAGTGGGCGGCATACAAGTTAATTAATTAATTAAATAAATAAATAAATAAATAAATACCTCCCTCCCTCTCTCCCTCCCTCCCTCTCTCTCCATCCCTCCCTCCCTCCCCTCTCTCTCCTTCCCTCTCCCTCCCTCTCCCTTTCATACTCACACACACACACACCTCAAGCAGCCTCTGGATGCAAATAGTTGCATCCATATGCAAATAGCAAATAATTCCTATCCCCCATCTCTTCCCACTTATGACTGCAGGACTGTAACTTTGTTGCTTGTGTTCTTAGGATTTATATTGATATTGTTTCCTGATTACTTATTTCATTAAGTGTTGCACCTTATGATTCTTGACTAATGTATCTTGCCTTTTTATCCTGTGTGTCCAATCACACTTGGACAATCAAGAATTCTATTCTATTCCTACTCTGTTCCTATTCCTATTCCTATCCCTATCCCTATCTCTATCCTATCCCAATGCTGTGAGCACCATGGCTGCAAAGCAAGAAATCCAGCATGGCAAGTCAAGGATTACAGAAATCAAAGGAGCAAGGCAAGTATCCAAAAATCCAGAAAGAATGCAAGGAATCCAGGAAAGTTCAAATGTGGTGGACATTCAACACTCCATGAATTCCGTGACCCGTCAAAACCGCGGTCCACAAAAGCGCGATCGACGAAAGCGCACATTTGACGTCATCACAGCGCGACGAAAAAAATTAAAAATTGAAATAAAAATAAAATTAAAGCAAGCCAATTCACATAAAGGTAAGGGTTAGGTTTAGGGTTAGGGTTAGGGTTAGGTTAAGGGTTAGAGTTAGGTTTAGAGCGTTAGGGTTACGTTTAGCATTAGGTTAAGGGTTAGTGTTAGGTTTAGCGTTAGATTAAGGGTTAGGTTTAGGGTTAGGTTAAGGGTTAGGTTTAGGGTTAGGTTTAGGGTTAGGTTTGGGGGGGTTAGGGTAAGGTTTTCGCTTTATTTTTACATTTTTCGATCACAGCGCGATGTTTTCGTCGCGCTGTGATGACGTCAAATGTGCGCTTTCGTCGACCGCGATTTTGTCGTCCACGGTTTTGTGGTGGAACCCATGAATTCAGTGTTTGTTCCCGACAAATGCCCCTCCCCAAAGCATCTCCTTAAGTCTCAGTCCCCTGGTGCGCCTTGTGAAGAGGGGCGGAGTGTTCTCCTCCCAAGTAGCAATAGCAATAACAGTTAGACTTACAGCCCTCTCTAAGCAGTTTACAGAGTCAGCATATTGCCCCCAACAACAATCCAGGTCCTCATTTTACCCACCTCGGAAGGATGGAAGGCTGAGTCAACCCTGAGCCGGTGAGATTTGAACAGCCGAACGGCAGAACTGCAGTCAGCTGAAGTAGCCTGCAGTGCTGCATTTAACCACTGCACCACCTCAGCTCTAGTAGCCGGATCATTGCTGTTCTCGCCTTCTCTCCACTCTCCATGCTCAGGGACCAGGAGGGGGTGGTCCTTGCTCATTGCTCTCTCGTTCTCTCTCTTGTTCTCTCTCTCTCTCATTCTCGTTCTCTCTCTCTCTCTCTCTCTCTCATGTTCACTACTTAGCCTCCCTTGGTCATCCTGCCCCCATTCCTCCCTGCCTACAAGCCTTCTTAATCCTGAAAGACCCTGGTTTGACTGGCCCTGCTCCATCCCCATTTGCCAACAAAACCACCCCCTCGATCTTTGTCTGCTCCAGTTCCAGCTCTTCTCCCCCCACCCACTCGCAGATTCAGGCTCCAATGGGGACATAACACGGCCTCTCAACTGCCACCATATCCTACGTTGTGCTTCGCTGCTATGTGGGGGCAAGGGGAAGGAAGAAATGTTTGGGCAAGCGGAAGTAAGTGCTGCATATCCTTGAGAAGCTGCCTCAAGGTCACCCAGCTAGAAGAATGGAAGGGCTGCCTACCAAGCTACATAGGGACACACCAGTTAGGAAAACTTCTTGCCTCAATCTGATTGGTTACATGGAGGCTGGACAATTAGAGATAGTTAAGGGAGGGGAAAGTAGAACTTAGGGATTTTGGTGCAATCTGCAGCAGGTATGTTAATAAGATACAAGTATTCAATGTAATATGACTTCACATGTATACTGTTTTTCTATAATTTCTCTGTAAAAATAGGATAAGTTAAGTACACTGACATATAGTGGAAATACACCAAGGGGAGGAGGAGTGGGATAGAAGAAAGACGGGTAGAGAGGGACGGGAGAGAGGATGGGAGGGAGGGTGAGAAGGAAGGGAGGGAGTGGATCGGGAGAGAGGAGTGGTAGAGGGGGAGGGGAAGTAGGGTAGAGGAGGAGGATGGAGGGAGGATAGAAAGTTGGAGGGGGGGGTGGAAGAAAGAGGTGTACGGAGAGTGGAAGAGGTATATTGGGTTTGTATTTTTGGGGGTATTGTTGTCAAGAGCAATAACTGCAATTATTGTTTAATGTTGTATGGAGCCGGCTATGCACAGTATATATGTGAGTGTATGAAAATGATAAAATGGAAAATAAAAACTTTTAAACCTTAAAAAAATAAAATAAGATACAAGTATTTGCAGCTCCGTGAGGGTTACTACATCCAGTAATTAAGACTTCAGCTCTGAAATGAAGTAGAGGCTCTGTTCAGATCACTTCCTGCTCACTCTGGTCTTTATCTCTTGAGCTTGCAAACTGAGAGTTAGCCTAAAGGATTGCCGTAAGAGCATTTCACAGCATTTAACACACATTATCTAAGTAAAAGTTACAACAGCCTTTAGAAGCAGACTCAAAAGTACGATGGAACTTATTGTTCCTATGTTGTTTTTAAGTTATGAGTTTGTTTCTGTTGATGTGCTTATGTGTATAAAATAAAAATTTATAAAAATAAAAAATTTTAAAAAAGAAAGAAATAGACCCAAAAGTGTTCTTTTTCAAGAGGAAACTGGACTTTCTGGTTTTCCTTTTGCTTCTCATCCAAGAAGCTTCTTCGGCTCTGACTGGATGGTGGGGAACGAAAGGATTTATACACCTTGCAGACAAAGCTGGTCATTTGCATGCTTTTTAGAGAGTCCTTGAGGCCACTGGGAGGTTTGTCTGTGTCCTCAGGGTCACCTGAGTGGTGTAAATGGGTGTGGAGCCTTCTTGGAACTGTTGAAAGGACTGTGTTGTAGATTGGAGATAGATGTCCTCTCCCTCCCCCACTGTTAAACATTCTCCAAGTGGCCTCAATGGCCCTCTAAAAGATTGCAAATGACCAGCTGTCTGCAAGGAGCAAAAATCCTTCCATTCCCCACCATCCAGTCAGAGCTGAAGAAGCTTCTTGGAATGATAAGCAAAATATCTTCAAAACAAAAACCAGAAAATCCAGTTGCCTCTTGAAAAAAAGCACTTTTGGGACAACCATGAACTTGGATGACTGAAGATCTCCATAGAGTAGACTTTTAGATATATGTTACATTATCGCCCCTAGTATAATATACTAGTACATGATGTTCCAAACACCAAGCCCATTTCTCTCTAGTTCATTGTTGTGAACAATTCGTTGTTGTGAACAATGAACTTATGTCCTGTATTTTAAACTAGTTCACAACTAGTTCACTGTGGCTGGTTCAAATGCCAGGTAGTCCTCAGTTTATGACCACTTGTTTAATGACAGTTTGAATTTACAACAGCATCGGATAAAGCGATTTCAGAATCAGCCTCAAAGAAACAATCTCAAATACCAACCATTTGTGGCCAGCAACAGAGCAGCAAAGAAAGATTGCAGGCAGTCTGCGACTTACGACCACAGTCGGGCCCAAAATTTCTGTTGTTAAGTGTGTTTTTCATTTGACGCCCTTTCTTGCCCCTTGCTAAGTGAATCACTGCAGTTCTTAAGTTAGTAACTCAGTTGTTAAGTGAATCTGTCTTCCCCCAATGACTTTGCTTGTCAGAAGGTCGCAAAAGGGGCGACCGTCATAACTATGAGTCATTGCCAAGCACCTGAATTCTGATCACACGACCACAAAGATGCTGCAATGGTCATAAGTGTGAAAAACAGCCGTAAGTCAGCATTATAACTTCAGTCATTAAAAGAACTGTTACAGGTTGAAGATTACCTAAGTTTCCTGCCAATTTTTTTGTTATTCTGTATTTGGACAAATTCTTTGATATATTTTCCCATCAGGATTCCGAGGGATCCATTAGCTTTTCAATTAATTTTCCTTTTCGGCTCCAGAGGCAAGGGTCCATCAACCTCATTGTCAAAAGTTTTGTGACAAGAAAACTGACATGTTGTAAAACTGTTTTCTACAATAGTTTTGCAACCACAAAACTGACTTATTGTAAAGGTTTTATAATACTTTTGTTTCAAGAAAACAGACATATTATAAAGGTTTTCTACAATAGTTTTGCGACAAGAAAACTGACATATTTTAAAGGTTTCCTACAATAGTTTTGGAAAACGGCTTTAAAAATAGTTTTGAGACAAGAAAACTGACATATTTTAAAGCTTTTCTACAATAGTTTTGGAAAACAGTTTTAAAATAGTTTTGAGACAAGAAAACTGACATATTGTAAAACAGTTTTACAATAGTTTTGCAACAAGGAAACAGATATACAATAGCTTTGAAACAAGAAAACTGACATATTGTAAAACAGTTTTACAATAGTTTTGCAACAAGAAAACAGATATACAATAGTTTTTTGACAAGAAAACTGACATATTGTAAAACGGTTTTAAAATAGTTTTAAGACAAGAAAACTGACATATGGTAAAGGTTTTCTACTACAGTTTTGTGACAAGAAAACGGACATATTGTAAAATGATTTTAAAAGTTTTAAGACCAGAAAATTGACATATTGTAAAGATTTTCTACAATCATTTTGTAAAACAGTTTTAAAATAGTTTTGAGACAAGAAAACTGATGTATTGTAAAACAGTTTTCTACAATAGTTTTGCAATAAGAAAACAGACATATTGTAAAAGCTTTCGACAATAGTTTTGTGACAAGACAACTGACATACTGTAAAACGGTTTTAAAATAGTTTTGCGACGGGGAAAACTGACATATTGTAAAGGGGCAAATCCTTTGAAGGAAAGCCACAGGCATGGATGGGGGACATTTAAATATGGGTTGTTATTTACATTTTTCGACAGTGAGATCATGCCGGCTGGCTGCAGGGTTTCCATATAAGGCTGTAGCTATACAATCCCCTCTGAATAGAAATTCCACACTCCTTCCAGCTCTGTAACCGGCAGAAAATAGAAATAACTCGACGCCACTAATTCTACATTCCTTCATTTTTAAGGAAAATAATTTTGGTTGGAAAAACGGGACGTGTTCGACCTACGATCACAACTGAGACCGGAATTCCTGTCGCTAAGCGAGATAACTATTGAGCCCCATTTTACGACCTTTCTTGCCATATTGGTTAAAGGGAATCGCCTCAGTTGTTAAGTGAGTCACAGGTTATTAAGCAAATCGGGCTTCCCCGTTGACATTGCTTGTTGGGCGGTCGCAAAGGGGATCGTGTAACCCCGGGACACGTCATAAATATGAATCAGTTGCCAAGCATCTGAATTTTTGATCAGGTGATTACGGGGATGATGCCACGGGCTCTTCCTTCAATCATGAGATACAGGTAAGTCCTTGGCTTATGACCACAACAGAATCCAAAGTTTATGTTGATAAGCGAGCCGGTTCTCCAGGGAGTTTTGCCCAATTTTACAAACTTTCTTGCCATCCTTGTGAAGCGAATCGCTGAAGTTGTTAAATGGGGAATATGGTCGTTAAGCGAATCTGACACCCCCCGTGGATTCTGCTTGTCGGACGGCCGCCAACGTGGATCATGTTACCCTGGGACACCGCAACCGTCATAAATACGAGCCAGTGGCCAAGCATCTGAATTTTGATCGCGTGAAACATTTGATCGCGTAAATGTGAAACACGGTCGTCGGTCCCTTTTTTCGGCTCTGTTGTAACAATGGGCACCAAACGGACGTAAATTGAGGACAGTCTGTAATTCAGAATTTATTTCCCCTAATCTGGAGAAAGATTTCGCCGCCTCTTGAACCCGAAATTGCGACAGGGATGGGTGCTCAGAACAGGAACGAGAAACGAATCTCATCCCCAACGAAACCTTCTTTCCACACAACTCAGGAAAGTGTGTCTCAACCCTCTGGGTGACACAAAGATGACTCACACAGGATGCGTAGGTCACACAATTTTCCCCGCTGTGAACGACGCGCTAAAATAGCTACTTCCCTCAGCGCCGAACCTTTTCACTTAAAAGAAATTTCACTAGGAAATTATAGCTGGCAAAGACTCGTTTAGGGAGATCTCAGAGGAGAATATGCAGGCTGTCCTTGACTTATGGCCGTTCACTTAGTGGCCATTTGTGAAGTGACAACGGCATGGAGGGAAAATGTGACTTTTGACGGGTTTTCACCATCCTCATGGCCGCCGGATCAGAATTGGGATGTTTGGCATGTATTTGGTGTAGGATTTCCTGCCTAAGCAGGGGGTTGGACTAGAAGACCTCCAAGGTCTCTTCCAGCTCGATTCTATTCTATTCTATTCCTCTATATTTATTTCTATTTCTTTCTATTTCTATTATTTCTATATTTCTATATTTCTATTAATTCTTTTATTTTCATTCTATTTCTATTATTTCTATTTCTACTATTTCTCTTGCTACTTCTATTGCTATTGCTATTTCTTAATTCTTAATTCTATACCTGTCCTGGGATCATGTAATCCCTATTTGTTTACCTTCCTAACTAGCTTCTGATAAAAGTCAACAAGGGGCGAGAGGGAGGGCAGATTCGCTTAATGACCAAAGGATTCACTTAACAACTGAAGTGATTCACTCAACAACCGTGATCGTAAAACAGGGCAAAACTCATTTGAACACAGTCTTGCTTAGCAATGGGGATCTTTGTGCCGAGACTGTCACTTGTCTGAAATGGTGCGGGGTCTTCTTGCTTGAGCAGAAGGGTGGACTAGAAGACCTCCAAGGTTCCCCTCAGCTCTGATTCTGATCAATTGAGGTTGTATGTTGAGGACTACTTTGTCAATGAAACCACAGCCAGCAATTTCCCCCCAAAAAACTCTTTGGAGATTTATAACCTGCATCCAATCCTTTTCCTCCCACAGTAAAACCATTTATCATCCATTCAGAGTTACAACGGGGCTGGGAAAAGTGACTTATGACTGATCCTCGCACTTACGACCAACAAAGCAGGTGATCAAGGTTTGAGTGCTTAGCAACCGGTATGTGCTTTATGATGGTTGCAATATCCCAGAGGTCATGGGCAAAGTCAGATTCACTTAACGACCCTGTGATTTTCTTAACAACTGCAGTGAATCGCTTATTACGTGCGGCAAAAAAGTTGCAGAATTCAGCAGGACTCGCTTTAATAGCCATCCAAATTCAGGTGATTCGCTTAACAACCACCAACATTCAATGTAACTTGCTTAACAACTGCCAAAATTCAGTGTGATTCACTTAACAATGGCCAGAATTCAGTGTGACTCGCTTAACAACATTCAATGTAACTCGCTTAACAACTGCCAAAATTCAGTGTGATTCACTTAACAATGCCCAAAATTCAGTGTGACTCGCTTAACAGCTGGCAAAGTTCAGTGTGACTCTCTTAACAACTGCCAGAATTAAGCATGACTCGCTTTATCGCCTTGACTCATTTAACAACCATCACAAAAATTATGCTCTGGATTGCGGTCGCAAATCAAGAACTACTCGCTGAGAGAACTCCTTCCTAAGTTACCAGAGATGCCCGCAAAATTAGAAAATTCCACCCACGTGAACGATAACAATGTAACATCATCAGAAAACCAAGATTTTATGTATATATATATATATAGGCACGCAACGTCACAGCGCATCTCTTTCAAAGTTTGAAGGATCCGTCACAATCACACTACGCTGCTTCTGTAATCTGCAACACAAACACACACATACACACAGACAGACAAACCATGGATACTTCAGCCCAGTTGCTAACCTTGATATCAAGGATTCGATCAATGGATGTTAAACTTTGACTCCTACAGATAGTCCTCAACTTACAACAGTTGCACTTACGACTGTTGAGCATCCCCGCGGTTATGTGATTCCCCCCCCCCTTTGGCAACTTTCTGACAAGCAAATTCAACGTGGGGAAGTCTGTTTCATTTAACGACCATGTGACTAACTTAACAACTGCAGGGATTCACTTAACAAGGGTGGAAAGAACTCTCATAAAACGGGGCAAAACTCACTCAACAAATGTCTCACCTAGCAACAGAAGTTTGAGGCTCAATTGTGGTCGTAAGTCAAGGAGTACCTGTATTTCATGTTTACGTTTTACTTGCTTTTCACTTCTGTCGTCAAACCACTTTGGTGGATGGGAAAAACATTTTTTAAAAAAAACATTTATAATACATCTCAGAGATCACAGATTAACAGAGTTGGAAGGGACCTTGTAGGTCATCTAGCCCAACCCCTCACCCCTCCACCCAATCTCAGCTTGAAAGAAACTGACAGCCAAGAGTTTATGTTTAACACCCATGAATTTAAAAGTCCACAAAGCTTTTGGGGTCTTCTTGTTAAAAAGGTATCAGAAAAAACTGCCCTATAATTCAACGGCCTTTTACTGTAATTTTTCAGAGTATAAGACGCACCAAGATTTTGAAGAGGAAATTTTTTAAAAAAAAAAAAAGTTTTTGCACTCTGCAAACCTCCCAAAAACGGCCCTTTCTTCGGGAAAACAGGCTCATTTTTTTTTTTTAAAAAGGGCACAAATAGTCCTTAGGAGGCTTGTAGAGTTTTGCCGGGGGGGGGGGCAAAAACGAGCAAAAAACGGGCATTAGGAAGCTTATAGAGTGCTCCAGGGGGCTGGAGGCAAAATTGAGCAAAAAAACCGGGCCTTTTTCACTCATTTCTGCCCTCTCCAGTCCCCAAAAGCACCCTGAAAGCCTCCTAAAGGCTCTGCGCTGTCATTTTGGTGAAGGGTGTGGGGTTTCAGGGGGAAAAAAATGCTATATTCAGTGTATAAGACGCACCCAGGTTTTCAGCCTCTTTTCTGAGGGGAAAAGGTGCATCTTATACTCCGAAAAGTATGGTACTTTCACGAGCTTGCGTTTAAAACCAAAGAAAAGGAGATTATACACATTAAATACCTAGGTGTATATTCCCACACCCCAAAAGGCTGATTTTTGATGACTACACATGGATGCGTAGTTCTTGGCATAAATCAGGTGTGGTTTTGCCACTGCCAATCCGGTACATCCGGTTTAACAGTCCTTCGAGTTGCGGATAATATCCAAGAATACCCAGAAGTAACCCTCTTTTTAAGTTTTCCAGAAATTAATTAAGATCGAATCAAATGAACCAAGATCAAATCTTGCTCTGAGATCGCCTTGACGCTTAAGTACCGCTTTGTAAAGCCTTAGTAAGGCCGCACCTGGAATACCGCATCCGGTTCTTGGCCACCACGTTGCCGAAAAGATGTCGAAACTTTGGAAAAAGTGCAGGGAAAAGCAACTAAGATGATCAAAGGCCTGAAGAATAAACCACACGAAGAAAAACGGTCGGAGGATTTGGGTTCGGCCAATCTAGAGAAAAGAAGGACTAAGGGGGGAATACGAGAGCATCTTCCAAACTTTCAGGGGTTGCCACAAAGGGAGGGGGGTCAAGTTATTACCCAAAGCACCTGAGGACAAGAAACAACAGGTGGAAACTCATCAAGGAGAGAAGCAACTTGGAATTGAGGAGAATCTTCCTAACAGGGAGGACCATGAACCAGTGGAACTGCCTGCCTCCAGAAGTTGTGGGTTCTCCATCATTGGAGGTTTTTAAGAAGAGACTATGGACAGTCACCTGCCTGCAATGATCTAGGGTCTTCTGCTTGTGGAAAGGGCTGGACTAGAAGACCTCCAAGGCCCCTTCCACCTCTATTCTGAATGATTGACTCCTGGAGATTCCACACACACACAGGTTGTTTGTTGGTACTTATGACGCCCGCAGAGAAGTGACGTTCCGTTTCTTAGGTGGCTTTCAAAAAACATGGCCTTCCAAACCCAGATTAGAACCTATGACCAAATATGCTAAACATATAACTCACCTGCCCAGTTCTTCCTCCATGTCATAGTGGTCTTCGACCCTTTCCTGGCGGAAAGTGGACATCCTGGCTTGAAGTGGCTCCCCCGCCTCAATTTCTGATGTTCCTGCTGTCGAGGTGGCACCAAGACCTGGGATGGAGATAAGGTGGTAGAGCGTTCTTATCTTTGTTCTCCATTCACAACCTGCTCTCAGAAACTGTCCGCCACCCCTACCAGGAGTGGTGAGGAGATATGGCCCACTGTTCTGACTGAGGCTTCCCGAGAGCAAGAAGCAAACTCCTTGTCCCGGCCAAAAACCCTTTTATTCATTGACTGCGCGTTCTGCTCATTCACATCCAGCAAAGACTTTCGAGGGAGGATTTACGGTCACAGACCTTATCTGCCTTGGAGAGCTGCCAGGCCGATCTCTGCAGAACTTCGCCAGGAGTCTCGGAGAGTCACAAACCAATTAAGGGAACTAATTGTCTCCTGCAAACTCCACTCCCCTTTTGCTCCTCTTTTATTTCCTCTGGGAGGGGCCATTCACCGTCCACCTGTGGCCTTACTCCCAAGTCGACCCCTGTTCTTTAGCTGTTCCCTTCGTCTGGCAACTCGGCGCATGTGGACACTGGAAACAGGCTCCAGCTGTTCTTCTGCCTCGTTGATATCTGACTCTGAAGGCAGCTGATAACTGTCAGAGGGCCCTGGCCCCCTCTCTGTCTCCGACACAGAGCCCTCCTCAGAGCCTTCCCCAGACTCCAGGACTGACCCATGTTCCTCCCCAACCTCCTCACTGTCCAAATCTGCTGTCAGCTCTGCTGGTCGCTGGCGGGCCACAACACCCACCGGGTCAGGATGGGAGACTAAGATTCAATCAAAGATCTACTTGTCATTTATGACCAGGAAAATCTTCAATCACCACATTGTGGCAGCCATCTTGATTCCATCGACCATAACCGAGCTACTCTTGGCTGCTGAAATTGTCCTGGGTCTTCCAAGATGTCCGAAACATCTTCACATCTCCTAGCTTCTTCTACACCAGTATTTCTCAACCTTGGTCGCTTTAAGATAGTTGGACTTCAACTCCCAGAATTCACTGCTGAATTCTGGGGGATTCTGGGAATTGAAGTCCACACATCTTATAGTAACCAAGGTTGGGAAGCATGGTTCTACTCCGTTCTTCCGCTTCTCAGATTTCATCCTCCAGAAGAACTTCCCTAGAGGATGCCTCTTCCCCCCCCCAGCCCCCACTGCATTTTCTAGGACAAAAACCCCCTTTGGCTCAAATCAATCATCCCTCACTCGAATTTCCGGCCATTATCTTTTAATCCCCCTGTGGGCAAGGTAACAAGATAATCAGCTTCCAATTATCTGATGCATTTGTCCAGATCTCAGCAAATGACCCCCCTCCTCAAATAGCAATTGCCTCTTTCCAGACCCCCTGCTCTTCCTTCAACATTCCAAAGGCCCTTTCTTTCTCTCTCTCTCTCTTTCCTTCCTTCCTTCACCTCCCCTTCCTTTCCTCTTCATTTCCTTCCTTCCTCTCCCCTTCCTTTCCTCTCCATTTCCTTGCTCCTTCTCCCCTTTCATCTTCTTTTTCCTTCCTTTCTTCTCCATTTCCTTGCTTCTTCTCCCCTTCCTTCTTCTCTCCCTCTCTCCCTTCCTCACTCCACAGCCCCCTCCCCATATCCCCCCCACCTTCCTCCCTGCTGCCATTTCCTCTCTCTCACCCTCCACCTGGTCTCTCCCAGGCTTAATGTGCCCCCATTACACACCCCAATTTCATAATTAACAAGCCACAAACATCGCAACCCCTCCCCAATTGCCAGGCCCCTCCATTGGCCCCATGGGCCAGACCTACCACCCCTTCCCCCACTCCCACCCCTTACTTTCTCCCCCATCCATTCCCCCTTCCCTCCCCTTCTGTCTCTCCCTCCCAGCCCCATCCCAGATTTTGCTAGAGTCCAAGCCTGTCCCCAAGTTAGCTCCCTCCCACCCATCTCTCTAGCCCCCCACCCCAATTGTCAGGCCCCTCCATTGGCCCCATGGGCCAGCCCTACCATCCCCTTCCCCTTCCCCTTCCCCATCCATGACTCCTAACCCCCTTCCTCCTTTCTCT
This sequence comes from Thamnophis elegans, assembly GCF_009769535.1. Lineage (NCBI taxonomy): Eukaryota > Metazoa > Chordata > Lepidosauria > Squamata > Natricidae > Thamnophis > Thamnophis elegans. Next base: position 180,663,135 of record NC_045541.1, on the reverse strand, counting down.
CCTAACCTCCTTCCTCCTTTCTCCACTCTCCTCCCCCTTGTCTTGCCCCCCACCCCAATCTTTGCTAGAGTCCCCCCCTCCCTTCCTTCTAGCCCCCCTCCCCAATTGCCAGGCATCTCCGTTGGCCCCATAGGCCAGCCCTACCAGCCCTCCCACACCGTCTGCTTTCTCCCCCACCCTCTCCCCCTTCCCTCCTCTTCTGTCTCGCCCCCTCCCACCCCAGATTTTAGCAGACCCCCAATCAGCTCCCTCCCTACCTTCCCTCTAGCCTAGCCCCCCTCCCCAATTGCCATGCCCTTCCGTTGGCCCCATAGGCCAGCCCTACCCCCCCTACCCCGGCCCCAACCTTCCTGCTTTCCCCCTTCTCACCCCTCCCCCTTTCTACCTCGCCCCCCGCCCCAATTCGGCCCCGCTGCCCCCGTCTCGGCCACCCTCTCCCCTCCAAAGCCGCCCTTCCCCCCCCCCTCCACCCCTTTTCCCCGGGGTCTCCCCCCCTTTCCTGCCCGCCTCCCCTTTAAGCCCCCGACGCCCCCGACCCACCTGGCAGGCGGGGCCGCGCCTGGGGGCAACGAGAGAGAGAGAAGGAGGCGCGTTCTCGTCGCCGCCGCCGCTCCTCGCATTCCAGCAGACAACCTTCCGCCCCGTCCTGGGGAAGGCGGAGCAGCGCCGCCTCCCATTGGCTAAAGCGCGGAGGTGACGTCACCGGCTGGGCTCTGCCGCACGTTCCACGGCTTTCCCGGGCCTTTGAAGTCCGCGTGACGTCACGGGATCTCCCCCCCCTTTCTTTATTTTTATCAATGGTAACTTCGCGAAGGCTCTTTTTCCAGGTGGGAAGAGGGTCTCGCATCTTGTCCGAGAGGAGGACCCCCCCTCCACCCCATATGCAGGAATAGGGAGGGTTCCCCCAAGAGGAGGGACCCCCCATAGGCAGGAATTGGGGTCACCCAAAATGAGGGACCCCAGGAGGCAGGAACGGGGCCCACCCGAAATGAGGGATTCCCTTACATGCAGAAATTGGGGTCATCTAAAGAGAGGGACCCCCTTCCCCATACAGCTGGCTGAAGAATTCTGGGAGTTGAAGTCCACAAGTCTTAAAGTTGCCAAGTTTGGGAACCACTGCCATACAGGAATCAGGCCCATCTAAGAAAAATAATCTCTCTCTCTCTCTCTCTCTCTCTCTCTCTCTCTCTCTCTCTCTCTCTCTCTCTCTCTCTCTCTCTCTCCCTCCTCCCTCCCTCCCTCCCTCCCTCCCTCTCCCTCCCTCCCTCCCTCCCTCCTTCTCTCCCTCCCTCCCTCCCTCCCTCCCTCCTTCTCCCTCTCTCTCTCTCTCTCTCTCTCTCTCTCACACACACACACACACACACACACAAAGGAATGGACTCACCCCAAAAGAGGAATCCCTCCCATGCAAGAAATGGGCCCATCCAAAAAGAGGGGAAACACCCCCACCCCCACGGGAATTGAACCCATTCAAGAGGGGTAAAAAAAAAACACAACCATGCACGAATCAGGCCCACCCAAAAGAAGGAAACCTCCCCCCCCCCATGCAGGAATGAGACCCGTCCCAAAGTTGCCTTCCCCTTCACACACACACAAATTAGGTGCACCCCCAAAATGAGGATCCTCCCACGTTAAGGAATCGGATGCCAAAAGGAGGACCAGCCCACACACCTATGCCGGATTTGAGCCTACCCAAGAGAAGGAACACCTCCCCACATATGCAAAAGAAGGAACAGGCTCCAGCTGTTCTTCTGCCTCACTGATCTCTGACTCCGAAGGCAGCCGATAACTTTTGGATGGCTCTGGCCCCCTCTCTGCCTCGACACAGAGCCCTCATCAGAGCCTTCCCCAGACTCCAGGACTGGCCCAGGTTCCTCCCCAACCTCCTCACTCTCTGACCTCTGCCGGCCACTCCACTGGCAGGCCACAACAGCTTGTTCCCGCGGTCCAGTTTCTGGCATGTTGGTGCTGGTTCTCGGACCAGGAGTTGGGGACCTGGTCTCCTGGAGAAAATCTACCTGTGAGGTTGCTAAGAGTCCTCACCGACTTGGGTTAAAGATGTCATTAGCTGTGACTTCAGAGGTGTTTGAAAAATCCTAGATTTGGGTAAGAAATGTAAAATTTACACAAGCCCAAAATTTGAGAGAAAACTTTTATAAGATGTTTTATAGATGGCATTTAGATCCTAAAAAACTGGCCTCTATGTATCCGAATTTACAACCTAAATGCTGGGGATGTGACTCTGTGCTGATGCTACTTATTTTCATATATGGTGGACTTGTAAAAAGGTTAAAGCATTTTGGATAAAAATATGGTGGATTATGCAAAATGTTCTTTTAAAAAAGGATAAAGTTTACCCCCTCAGTTATTTTTGTTAGGTATAATTACTGATTGTAGAGTTATAGAGATTAACCTGATTTTGCATTTAATAACCTCAGCAAGACTGCTGGTGGCGCAATACTGGAAGAAGGAAGATTTGCCTACTATTCAAGAACATTAAAAGTAACAAACTTAGCAGAGATGGCTAAAATATCAGCATATCTCAAGGACCATTCCAATGAGAGATATAAATTGGAGTGGAGAAGATGGATTGACTATACTCAAAATAAATATGAGACTAAGAAATTCCAGATAGTTTATGACTGAAGAAACAAGGAATGATATAATCTGTTTAGAGCTAGCCTAGCAAGGAGGAGTTAAAGCTCAAATGAAAGATGATATTAACTTTTTTTAAAAGTTTATTTTAGAATATTTTGGTTAAAGATTTATACCCTGTATTGGTTCTGGGAAGTCGGGGGGGAGGGGGGTTGGGTGGGGAGGGGAGGGGGAGGGAAGTAAATATTTGTAAAAGTTTTTTTTTTTTTCAAAATGTTCAAGAAAAAAGAAAAATCCTAGTCTATAAATAAAAATACTTCTGGATCCGTGTAGGAGAACTATTTTTCTGTTTCGAACCAGGGACACACACAAACCTTGATCCAAATCTGAACTAAGATTCCACCAGAGTGTTTGGTTTGGGGTTTTTTTTCAGCAGCACTGCTTCGGGCCATGGAGGTTTCACTAATCACCGGTGGGGAAAAAGGAGATGGAATTTGTTCTTCTTTCATCAGAATTCACTCCCTTCTCAATTCTCACCTTGCGACAACACCCTGTAACTCACTGTGAGCCACAGTTTAGACGACCTCAGCTTCCCATGACGGGAAATCGGAGTTGAGCTACCTTTGATCGGGATTCTATTTAATTAACGTCGCTTTAATTATTTCCCTGCAGCCATTTCATTAACGACCTTGCTGGATTAAGCGAGGCCAATTATCGTTTCGCTTCTCACGGTACAAAAAAAAAATATGGAAGAAGGAAGCACCCGAGTTAATTAACTTTTAACTTTTACCTTGTTGTGAAGCAGAAAAGTTGATGTTAGACATTCAAGTAGAAGGTCATGTCAATCTTGGCGAGGTGAAGATGGATGGACTTCAACTCCCAGAATTCTCTAGCCAGACATTTCTGGCTAAGGAATTCTGGGTGTTGAAGTCCATGTATGTTCCGGGGGCCAAAGTTGAAAAACACTGTGTCAGGCCTGCAGTTATATCCCTTTTAGGATCTTTGGCCTGCCACACTCTTTCTTATTTCATTATGCTGTTTCATTAGTGTAGTAGTTGGGAGAGGGGGATAGAAAGGAGTAGAATGGTGGAATGTGTTGTTGTCATTCTTTTCTAGAAGCCCAAGGTCATCTTTTGTTTCCGTACCTTTGCACCTGACTGGAACCAGCTGGGTGGAGATGCCAGCGTGGAGGAAGAAGATTGGACCCTGTGATGTATTTGTGGGTGTGGGGACAAGATCATGAACTTTCAACTGGGTGGGAATCTGAGGAAACTTCCAGAATTGGGATTCCACAGTGCGATGCCAACATGTCTGACTTATTAAATTGGAACTTTAAGGATAGTTTTGCCTTGGACTCCGATTTAATTCTACATGATATTTGGAACGCTGACACACTGACTCAGAAAATTCTAGTATGTGTATTGAGTTGTCCCAAAGGAGCTTTTTCAGGAGGCAACAGGACTTTCTTGTTATTTTCTTTTGAAGACGTTTTGCTCCTCATCCAAGAAGCTTCTTCAGCTCTGGCATAGCAGTGGTGGGTTTCAAAAATTTTTAGAACCTCTTCTGTGGGTGTGGCCTGCTTTGTGGGAGTGACTTGCCAGCCATGTGACAGGGTGGGAGTGGCTTGTCGGTCATGTGACTGGGTGGGCATGGCCAACTTGTAAAATGTGGTGAAACTCACTTAACACTCTTGCTTAGCAACCAAAATGTTGGCTCAGAAACTCTGGCATTTGAAGTGTGCAAATCTTAAAGCTGTCAAGTTACAAGACCCTCGCACCCCTAACCCTTTAGAAAAAAAAACCCAGGGGTGTTCAAACTTGACAGCTTTAAGACTTGTGGATTTCAACTCCCAGAATTCCTCCTCTCGCTCTTCATCTTGATGACGGAGCTGGAACCAGTTCTAAACGGCACTGTAGATTTGTGGAACCTCTTCTATAGAAGACGTTAGAACTGGCAGGATAGTAGGGAATGGAAGGATTTATCTTCCTTGCGGGAATATATTATAATATAAATAATGTATAATAATATATTATTCTAATCATCTCTGCAGTCTTTCTGGAGTCTCAACGTCTTTTTTTTATATTGTAGTGACCGAAACTGGATAATATATATAATAATATATTATTCTGATCATCTTTGTTGCTCTTCTCTGCACTCTTTCTAGAGTCTCAACATCTTTTCTACATCGTGGCGACCAAAACTGAATGCAAATATTCCAAGTGTGGCCTTACCAAGGCATGATAAAGTGGTATTAACCCTTCATGTGATCTTCATTCTATCCCTCTATTTATGCAGCCTAGAACTGTGTTGGCTTTTTTGGCAGCTGCTACACACGGCTGGCTCCTATTTAAATGGTTGTCTACTAGGGCTCCAAGATCCTTCTCACAGTGACTACTATAGAGTCAGGACTGTTGAGACAGAAGGTGTGGGATGCCTCCCCATTGCTTGTTCAACAAATCCCTGCTTGAATAAACCATGGTTTAACCTGATGGCAGAAATCTCTTTCTCTGTGTGTTTCCAGTTGGAGGTGTATTATTTCATTCCAGTGGCGATGCAATATACCAAGTGTGGACTTACCAAGAAATTATATAGAGTGTGCACTTAATGCGACACATGATCTTGATTCTATACCTGTTAATCCCAAAGGTGCTTTTTTCAAAAGGCAACTGAACTTCCTGGTTTTTCTTTGAAGACGTTTTGCTTCTCATCCCAGAAGCTTCCTCAGCTCTGACTGGATAGTGGGAAATGCTGTCAACTCTGAAGCGAACCTGGCTGAAGCCATCTTTAACGGCCTCATAGTTTCCACAAACTCTGAGAGGGAGGGAGGGTGGAATAGATAGGCTTGCTAATAGCCAAAACAAAAAAGTTTTCTTGTGGGAACCAAGGTCAAGTTGAAGGAGGAGTGAGCAGGCACCCTGTTAGCTGTTCACACTTGACAATCTGGCCAGTGACATCCGAGGTGGGAAATATTTTGCTCTTTTAACTAGGGAATGCTTAAGAGTTGATTTTCACTAGCTGTGCCGATATGATATATCCAATAAACATGTTCTTTGAGGAATCTATTTGCCTCAGGGTTCTGATTTTAGTGAATGTGTTACTCGGAACGCTAACAAGATTAAGTAATGCAGTTTAGGATTGTATTGGATTTTTTTGGCAGCCACAGCACATTGCTGGCTTATATTTAAATGATTATCTACGAGGGCTCCATGATCCCTCTCGTAATAACTCCAAGAATAATCCAAAATAGGCCGGTGAGGTTATCTGACCCAATAATATTCGTGATGCAACAGGGACTCCAATTTGGGACTCTCCACTCTGTCATTTGCCAAAACTATCTGATGAGTCAGGCCAAGAGACTCGACGACCCCGGGTTAATCAAACAGCTTCTCCATCTGAGGGCAAGCTGAACGGACTCCTCAGTCGAATATCCACAACGCTGGAAAGATGGAAAATCAGAAATGAGGAGGCGGATAAGCCATCTGGGAAAGCCAAGGGAATAACAGAGTTGGAAGGGACCTTGGAGGTCTTCTAGCCCAACCCCCTGCTCAGGCAGGATGGCCTACATCATTTAGGACAAAGGGCTGTCCAAATGGCACCCATAACTTCTGGTGTCAAGTCATTACACTGGTTCATTGTTCCGATTGTAAGGAAATGTCTTCTTTATTTCTAGCTTGTTTCTCTCCTTGGTTAGTTTCCATCCCTTACTTCATCTCCTGCCTTCAGCTGCTTTGGAGAACCGGTTGACCCCCTCCTCTTGGTGGCAGCCCCTCAAATATTGGAATGCTGCCCTCATGTTGCCCCCCCTTGTCCTTTGTTAGACTAACAGAATAACTGAGTTGGGAGGGACCTTGGAGGTCTTCTAGTCCAACTCCCTGCTCAGGCAGGACGGCCTACACAATTTCAGACAAATGGTGGTCCAATCTCTTCTTTAAAACCTCCAGTGATGGAGCACCCATAATTTCTGGTGGCAACTTCTGTTCCGCTGGTTAATTATCCTCACTGTTAGGAAGTTTCTCCTTAGTTCTAAGTTGCTTCTCTCCTTGATTAGTTTCCACCCATTGCTACTTGTCTTATCCTCTGGAGCCGCATGCAGCTCTCTGCTGCAGCTCCCTGTCCCATCACAGGCTGACCCCGCCCTTCGCCCTCCCCTCCCTCGCCTGGCCTGAGAAGGCAAGGGCGATGGCGGGGATGGAGAAGCAGCGGGGCTGATTCACTCTTGTGGAGCTTGAAATCATCAAAACCAGAAAAAAAGTGAGTGAGAATATTTTGGGCATGTGATACAACATCCAGAAAAATTACAGCATAACTTCCCTTCATCCTCCAAGGAAAGATTGAAGGCAAATGAAGTTCAGGCAGAAGAAGAACATTGTGGCTTCAAAATCTATGGGACCATTTTGGATAAAAGTCAACAACATTTTTTCATACAACAGTTGATAAAAATAGAATCATTGCTAGCAGGATCGCCAATGTCCAATGCTGGATATGGCACAAGAAGAAGGGAAAGATGGTAGGAAGGAATCTTTTCTGTTGGATCTTTGGCCTGCCACACTTCCTATTATTCTACTATGCATTTTCTATGGTGGGAAAATGGGAATGGGGATTGTACGGAGTTAGATGATAGGTAGCCATAACAACATTCTTTCTAGAAAGCAAAGGTCATCCTTTGTCTCTGCACCTCTGCACCTGACCGGAACTGAATGGGTGGAACTGCCAGCATAGCAGTGGAAGATTGGACCATGTGATGGAACTTGTGGGTGTGGGGGAAAGATCTTGAACTTTCAACCGTGTGGGGAAAACCGGGAAGATTTCAGATTTGGGGTTTTGGATGCTATTTGGAAACCTGGCAACCAGTGGATGGACTTGAATGACAATGGATGGATCTGTTGTAGCCTGCCAGCGGCCAGCAGATCTGGCAGCAGATTCGGACAGTGAGGAGGTTGGGGAGGAACCTGGGCCAGTCCTGGAGTCTGGGGAAGGCTCGAACGAGGGCTCTGTGTTGGAGGCAGAGAGGGGGCCAGGGCCATCGGACAGTTATCGGCTGCCTTCAGATATCAGTGAGGCAGACGAACAGCTGGAGCCTGTTCTCAGTGTGTGCATGCGCAGAGCTGCCAGATGAAGGGAACAGCTAAGGAAGAAGGGTTGACTCGGGAGTTAGCCACAGGTGGATGGTGAATGGGCGCTCCCAGAGGGAATAAAAGAGGAGCAACAGGGGAGTGGAGTTTGCAGGAGACAATTCCTGCATTCTTGCCAAGTATGAAAGATATCGGCCTGGCCTCTCTCCAAGCCTGATCAAGGTCAGGAATTGTAAACTATCTTGAAAGACTGTGGGAGAGGAAAGACTTTTCTGGAGAGGAATTCACTGTGAATTAAATAAAAGGGATTTATCATGATGAAGGCTCGGCTTCGTGCTGCTGAGGAAGCCTAAGTCAGAGAAGGATCTTGGGAAATCTTGAAGATTAGTAGAATCAACACCAACTAGATGGCACTTCAACATCCGTCACACAACTGAAGGATCAAAATGCCTTTGCTTCGTTCATCTCATTGCAAAATTGAGTTGACGTGCAATCCTGATGTTTTCTTGTTATTGTTGCAAAAGACACCGGTGCCTTAATGAGCCAAACAGCGTCATCACAAGTTTGTTTGGTATTTTTTGTATTGAAAATCAACAAGATTTGCTTCCTGCATTAAGGCAAGGCTTACCTAAGAGGAGATCTGTAAATTAACCACGGTCGACCGCATTCAGGTAATTGGGCTTTTTAATGTTACTAACAAGCCAAGAGCAATCAAAACACATGATGTCTGCATGCGAAATGTGAATCCATGGCTTTTACTATGATTCCTTTGCACAGCCCAAATAGAATTCTTAATGGAGGATTTCTGGAAAAGTGGGAGGTGAATGCAACTGGAATAAGCTAAGACACCAAGCTTGTTGATCAGAAAGGTCGGCAGTTCAGCAGTTCGAATCCCAAATGCCGCATAACGGAGTGAGGTCCCGTTATTTGTCCCAGCTTCTGCCACCCTAGCAGTCATGCTGGCCACATGACCACAGAGACGTCTTCGGACATTGCTGGCTCTTTGGCTTTAAAACGGAGATGAGCACCGTCCCCCAGAGTCAGGAACGACTAGCACAGATGTGCGAGGGGAATCTTTACCTTTATACGCATATTAAACTGTCCTCTTGTAACAGCGTGAACAGGAAACTTAAGAAACATGCCAAGTTGTGATATACATTTCTCTAGTGGGTGTTATGTTGTTAAATTGGAAAAAAACATGATTTCACTATTTGTGGCTTTTTGAACTGGTTACTTATAGAGGCCACAGTTTTGTGGTGTTAAAAGCAGTGCTGGCGGGAACCCCAATTACACTTATTTTTGTGTTACCTTCACTAGGCAGTAGTTTTTTAACTTGCGCCAATAGCGGAGGCTGCCAATTAGTCATAAAAAGGTAAAGGTTCCCCTCGCACATATGTGCCAGTCGTTCCTGACTCTAGGGGGCGTTGGTGCTCATCTCCGTTTCAAAGCCGAAGAGCCAGCGCTGTCCGAAGATGCCTCCGTGGTCATGTGGACTCAACACCGAAGGCGCACGGAACACTGTTCCCTTCCCACCAAAGGTGGACCCTATTTTTCTACTTGCATTTTTTACTTGCTTTCGAACTGCCAGGTTGGCAGAAGCTGGAACAAGTCACCGGAGCTCACTCCGTTATGCGGCGCTAGAGATTTGAAGCGCCCAACTGCCGACCTTTCTGATCGACATGCGCAGCGTCTTAGCCACTGAGCCATCGGGTCCCTCTGACATGATTTAGTCAATTGTAAAGCAGCCCATCACAAACTGAACTGATTTTACAAGTTTGGTAGCCATTATGTGAATACGGTGGAATACAGTGAATCCTTGTTTGCCAAAAAGTGGAACTAAACATCTATTTTGGCAAAAATAGCAATAGCAGTTAAATCTTATTTACCGCCTCACAGTGCTTTACAGCCTTCTCTTAAGCTGCTTAAGAGTCAGCCTATTGCCAACAATCTGACTCCTCATTTTACCGACCTCGGATAAAATAGAGTTGGAAGGAATCTTGGAGGTCTTCTAGTCCAGCTCCTTGCTCGAGCAGGAGCAGAAGGCTCAAGTGGAAAGCAGAGTCAGCCTTGAGCCAGTCAAGATCGAACTCCTGGCAGCGGGCAGTCAGCCTGCAATACCGACGTCAACTCTAAAGCTAACCTGACCGAGTCAATCTTGGAGCTTCAGTGTTGCCACTCTGGAGCTGAGGGCTAGAGAGAGGGGATTAGAATATAGCCGGGGTTTTGTAGCCAAAACAAAATACTTTCTCTTGGGAACCAAGGACATTCTCACACCTGGCCAGCGAGAGGAGTGATGTCACCAGGCAACCAGACAGCACCTTGATTGGACCATGTGACTGACAGTTTGAGGTTGAGGGAAAACTTTTAATGAAGTTTAGGTGAAAATTGCGGGAACCTTGAGTTGGTTTTCACCAGCTTGTACCAACACGACTGTGATGGCAAACCTACGGCAGGTATGCTGGAAGTGGTAGGCAGAGCCATTTCTCCAGGTACGCCAGCCGTTTCTCTTCCAGGTTCTGCGCACCCGCCAGTTGGTCTTCACCTGTGTGGGAACGCCGGAAACCAAGAGCAGCTGGTTTCCAGCGCTCCCCTGTTTCAGCACTTGGTGATAAAAAAAGGTTCACCAACACTGCAATGATATATCCAATAAAACTATCCTTTGAGGAATCTACCTGCCTTGGAGTTTTGCTTGCTGTTGGTATATCACTTGGAATCCTGACCACTGAATTCTAATCCCTGCACCAGAGTTTGAGAGAATAGACAGGGATAAATATTGTAGATAGAATCAAGATCACGTGAGGGGTTAATATCACTTTATAATGCTTTGGTAAGGCCACACTTGAAATACTGTATTTAGCTTTGGTCATCACAATGTAGAAAAGATGCGGAGACTCTGGAAAGAGTGCAGAGAAGAGCAACAAAGAGGATTAGGCGACTGGAGGCTTAAACATATGAAGAACGGTTGCAAAAACTGGGTATGTCTAGTTTAATGAAAAGGGGGACTAGGGGAGACATGATAGCAGTCTTCCAATATCTCAGGGGTTGCCACAAAGAAGAGGGAGTCAAGCTATTGTCCAAGGCACCTGAGGACAGAACAAGAAGCAATGGGTGGAAACTAATCAAGGAGAGAAGCAACTTAGAACTGAGGAGGAATTTCCTGACAGTTAGAACAATTAATCAGTGGAATAGCTTGCCTCTAGAAGTTGTGAATGCCCAAACACTGGAAATCTTTAAGAAGTTGGGTAACCATTTGTCTGAAAGGGTATAGGGCTTCCTGCCTAGGCAGGGGGTTGGACTAGAAGACCTCCAAGGTCCCTTCCAACTCTGCTATTGTATTGTAGATAGAGAAGATATAGATATATGATAGAGGAGTAAGCAATTTTATATACTGTTCCAGTGCTTTTACAGCCCCTCTTCAAAGCCGTTTACAATGTCAGCCTATGCCCCCACACTCCCAACGATCTGGATCGTTTTATCAACCTTGGAAGGATGGAAGGCTGAGTCAACCTTGAGCCGGTCAGGATCGAACTCATGGCAGCGGGCAGTCAGCCTGGGACGCTGTATTCGAACCACGGCTCATCGCACAATGTCAATGTCTCTTTGAAAAAATGTGAAAAATTATATCATGATTACAGCCAGGAGGCTGTAAAACGGCATAAAGGCAGGCCGGTTGCCAAGGGCCCAGTATGGTGTGTCGTGCGCCTGTAAGGTGGTACCAGCATTTGGATCATAGTCCTAAGTAACTTTGGGTGGGATCGATCATAACTTCAAACGAATGCCAAGTGATGAGTCATAAGTCAAGGACTATCTGTATTTCCCGCCCCCCCCCCACCCCAACTTCATTCCTCCTAACAAGATCTCGATGATACGTTTCAACATAAACAGGAAGCCCGATCAGACATTCTTATATTTATTATTCCAGTGGTTCTAAATACATTGATTTGCACAAGGATAACCTACAAGCCGTCCGGCTAGAAAGCCTCCTTCCCTCAAAATCCCGATAAAAATGACTTTTGTTGATTTTCTCCTTCCGCGTCTCGTCCAACCTTCCAAGAGAGCAAAACAGATTTCCCACGTCTCTGCCCCCCCAAAAAAGCCCCCTCTTCTTCCTCCTTTCCAAAATTTCTCCAAGGAAGAAAAACCTGGCCAATTCTCTCTCTTTCCCCCCCTCAATTGCCTCCGTGATGTTCAGATAAATATGGAGATGAGCCGCGTTTCGGGGTGCGTTAAATGGAAGCGTATTTTCTTAAGTTAACAACGGGGCCGAGTAGTGGGTTTTTCTGGCGTGTTGTGTGAAAAGAAACTCCTTTCATCGAGGCTGAAAATATAGGCGTGATTGGAAAGGGGGGGAGGAGGAAAGGGGAGGGGAAAAAGAAACAGCCGCCAATCCCAGCCACAAGCACATCTAACCACCATGGTTTGGTTTGATTTTTTTTTTTTTTTTTTTACACTAGTTAAAAGTTCATTTCGAGTCCCACAACAGCCATTTTTAAAATTTATTCTTTTTTTTTCCAAGATCTGGTGCGCTACTATTTCATTCGACCGGTTTACAACTTATCCAGGAAGTTATCGAGCGCGGGGATGCCTTCTTTCAACCCTTTGCGTTTCCGTGTCTCGCTGACCACTTGACAAGGACGGCTGGCGCTGTCAAAGGGATCCCCGGGGAGAATCTGCCAGTGGTCAAACACGCACTGCGGGAAAGCTTGGCCTCCGGTGTTGGATCTCAAGTCGGCTGTGAAACCTAGAGGCAGACAAAGGCATAACAGGGTGTGGCGTGAAAGAAAGCAAAAAAAAAAAAGTTCTCATTTTAGAAAGGCGGAGGGGTTCCCCCCGCCAGGACAAGAGCCGTATTTGGTGTTTCCAACTCAAGTCCTCGACTTACGACCGACGTTGAGCCCAACATTTCCATTGCTAAGTAAAGCAGCTGTTGAGTTGTGCCACATGACCATGGGAAAAGGCAAGTCACAAATGCGTGCCAGTGGTTGAGTGCCCAAATTTTATTTATTTATTATTTATTTATTTATTTATTTAATTTTAATTTTACACCCCTCAGATAGGGTCCGCAACTTAGGAGTCCTCCTGGACCCACAGCTGACTTTTGACCACCAGTTGTCGGCTGTGACCAGGGGGGCATTTGCCCAGGTTCGCCTGGTCCGTCAGTTGCGGCCCTACCTAAACCGGGAGGCCTTCGCAACAGTCACTCGAGCCCTTGTGATCTCTAGGCTGGAATACTGCAATGGGCTCTACATGGGGTTGCCCTTGAAGTGCATCCGGCGACTGCAGTTAGTCCAGAATGCAGCCGCGCGAGTGATAGTGGGCGCACCGCGGTTCACCCACGTTACACCCATCCTCCGCGAGCTGCACTGGCTACCTGTCGATCTCCGGGTGCGCTTCAGGGTACTGATGACCACCTTTAAAGCACTCCATGGTAGTGGATCAGGGTACTGATGACCACCTTTAAAGCACTCCATGGTAGTGGATCTGGGTACTTGAGAGACCGCCTTCTGCCGATCACCTCCCTTCGACCGATTAGATCGCACAGACTGGGCCTCCTCCGCACTCCATCTGCCAGTCAATGTCGACTGGCGACTACACGGAGGAGAGCCTTTTCTGTTGCAGCTCCAACCCTGTGGAACGACCTCCCCGTCGAGATCCGTACCCTCACCACCATCCAGACCTTCCGCACAGCCCTCAAGACCTGGCTCTCCCATCAGGTCTGGGGATAGGTTCCCAATTTACCCGCCCGAGTGTTGACTGTTGAATGCAAGTTGTGTTTTTATTATTTTCTTTCTTTTGTTCACATATTGTTTGTCTTTGATAGTGCACCCCCTTCCCTTTGATTGTAAGCCGCCCTGAGTCCCCTCAGGGAAAAGGGCGGCCTATAAATCTTAATAAAATGACTAAAAAAAAAAATTATGTGGACCGTGGGAATGCTGCAACAGTTGTTTGGGGGTCAAAAACCAGTGGTCCCTTTTTTCTGTACTGTTTTGATTGGAATGGTCATTAAACAAATATATAAGTTTAGAACTATAGATTTGCCTCTATCTGAAGTACCTTAGCTAAAGAGGAATAGGAATGTCTCCTGTCATGGCTGCCATTCTGCTAAGCTACGCATCGCAAGCTCTGTATGTGTGTGTGTGTGTCGGAGTCTTAGTGGAAAACCAGTTAAATATGAGCCAGCTGTGTGCAGAGGCAGCCAAAAGAAGCCAATGCAATCCGAAGATGCATTAACAGAAGGATACAATCAAAATCAAGGGAGGTACAATCACCACTCTACAAAGCCTTAGACCATCCAGTTTTGGTCACCACACTATAAAAAAGATGTTGAGAGTGCAGAAAAGAACAACCAGGATGTTTAGGGGGCTGGAGGCTAAAACATATCATGAACGGTTGCAGGAACTGTTTAGCTAGTTTAGAGAAAAGAAGAGAAGGACCAGGGGAGACATGATAACAATCTTCAAATATTTGAGGGGGCTGCCACGGAGAGGAAGGGGTCAAGCTATTTTCCAAAGCACCCACAGGCCAGACGGGGAATAATGGATGGAAACTGATCAAGGAGATTTTCAACCTGGAAATAAGGAGAAATTCCCTGCCAGAACAATGCACCAATGGAAGGGAAGTTGCCTTCAGAAGTTCCCGGAGCTTCATCACTGGAGTATTTCAATGAGAGAGACAGGGCAGCCATCTGTCAGAAATGGTGTAGGATCTCCTGCTTGGATAGGGGGTTGGACTAGATGACCTACAAGGTACCTTCCACACCAGACGAATGTGGAGCCCACAAGGACCGTTTTCCAAACAACACAACACCTGATTGGACATGAGATAACCGGGGGTGGGGGGTGGGGTGGGGGGACGACTGTCCGGGACCAAGGGAAAGTTAACTGGAACTTTTGCGCCTGCAAATTTCAGATCTAGCGCTGCCTCTTCTGCAACCCCCCTAATATACATTTGGCTAGGAGTCTTTCTTTTCTAACTGACCATGTTGGGACGGTTGACGTTTTGAGCCCAGGGGGAAAGATCTATACTTACCAAAAGATTCGTTGACAGGCAGGTAGGCCTTGACCACGAACATGGGGGTTCCAGCCACCTGGGACTCTTCAAAGACGTGGCCTCGTTTCCTGTTCAGCACGCCATAAATGCCGCCCACTACTTGTTCAGGGCACTGGGAGAAAAACAAGGTCGTCTCCGGTGAGATTGGGGGAAAAAACCCTCTAGGTAGTTCCTAACTCATCCACCCTCCTCCCTCCGCACCTACCTGGATCTCCACCAGATAGATTGGCTCCATGAGGCGGGGCTGAGCTGTCAGCATGCAGGCATAGAGGCACCGCCGGGCTGTGGGGATGATCTGGCCGCCGCCGCGGTGGATGGCATCAGCGTGCAGGGTGACGTCATGCACATCAAAGCGGACTCCTCGCAGGTTCTCCTCGCAGAGGGCTCCCTGAAGAGGGCAGACGAGAGGTGTCGAGACTCACAATCAAGACCGAAAGATTCGTACACATTTGTGGCGAAGGAAATGGGAGCGCGGTGGCTCCGGAGACTGAGGTTAATCTGGGACGTCAGTGGAGGAATGGAGGTGTGGCCTCAAGATTTAACTCAGTCTCCAGGACAAAAGGGCTGTGTTAATACCCATGTGTGACTCCTCCCACGCCTTACTTCGGAAACTGGGAGCGCGGTGGCTCGCGGGGTTAGGGCACTGGGCTGACAATCAGCATGTTCAAGACCCAAGCGTTGCTGTGTGAAGGGGTGAGCTCCCGTCCTTCACTCCAGCTCTTACACACCTAGCAGTTCAAGTGTCAAAAGTGCCAAAATAGAGCCTATAATAGACTTTGCTCATTTCTTGGCCAAGGACAAAAGAAGCAAATAAATAGATCTGTAATCTAGACAAACATTTATAATATTTTAAGACTTCACATTTTGTATTTTTAATCTCTTGTGTTTTTATCAAAATATGTGGGTGTGCCATACGACAAATAATAAACGTCAAAGGAGCAACCTGGCTCAATGTCAGACGAGACTCAGTTTGAACCTCCAAGTAAAAAGCATCCTTTAGATCACACAGATTGGGCCTCCTCCGTATTCCATCAGCCAGCCAGTGCCGGCTGGCAACTACAAGGAGGAGGGCCTTCTCAGTAGTTGCCCCGACCCTTTGGAACGAACTCCCCGTGGAGATTCGTACCCTCACCACCGTCCAGGCCTTCCGCACAGCCCTCAAGAACTGGCTAGCCCGTCAGGCCTGGGGACAAGGATAGCCGCCCCTCCCGAATGATGAATGTATGTTGCTTATTACTTTTATTATATGTGTCTATGTTATTGTTTGTACTTCCCCTCCCTGATTTTATGTGAGCCGCCCTGAGTCCCCTCAGGGAAAAGGGCGGCCTACAAATGTTAATAAAATCAAATCAAATCAAAATCCTTTAACGCAATTTGTTGAGAAAGGTGTAATTTACTAAAAGTCAAAAGTGATTTTACGACTCAGCCACAAAGGCCACACTCACCTCCTTTGTGGCCCACTGGAAGCCGGCCACCACGCTGTCCTTGATCTCGTTGAGGTACTGCACCCCCTTGGTGATATCGGTCAGGATGTTGGGACCAGTGCCGTCTGGGCCGAAGCACCAGATCTTACGGGCTTCAGCCACGTCCCATTCGTACTTCTCAGCCAGGTATCTGGCCCGCTGCTTCAGCTCCTGGCGGGATGAGACATCCCCCTTGTCGATGTCTTCGGCCAGGCCATCTGGGAAGGGGCGGGCTTTCATGTACAGGCGGTTGTGTTTGTTGGGCGATTTGGAAAGGCACAACGTTCCCGATTCCTCGCTAACAGTCTCCCGGTAAGACACGACTGGATCGGATTTCTGCAAAGAACAATCAAAGCATGAAGACAGACATCTTGTTCGCAATGCCCAGCAAGCAACTCGGGGCTCTTTCCCCAGCTGTTTCTATCTCTCTCTCCATGTCCAACAGGTGCCAACTCTGAATCAAGCCTGGCTTAAGTCATCTTTGCTGCTTCATAGTCGCCACGCAGCTTGGGAGGGGAAAAGAGCTCGCATGCAGACACGACAAAGTGCTCTCCTGTGGGAACCAAGGTCATCCCAACAGGTGGCAGCGGATAGAGGATGTTCTGACCTAGGCTTTCTGATACAGTAAAAAAAGTACACACTTAGTCCCCAAAACCCTCTTTTTATTTCAATGGCTGTGAATTGTGTTCATTCACAGCCCGTAATGAGTCACCAATAGTTTGCAAAGAGTCCGGCAGAAGTCTGCCAAAGTCTTTCGGGATAAGGCTGATAAGTACCCAGCTTTCTCTCCCTTGAAACGCTGCCAAAGATCTAAATGCCAATTAGCTTTGTAAGGCCACAAGGAGTACAGATTCAAAATGGAGTTTCAGAATTTAAACCAACCAGAACGAACAGTTGCGTCCTGCAAATGCTCATCTGCCTTTGTTCCTCCTTTATGTCTCATGGGAGGGGCCTTACACCCAAGCTGTCTCTTTTGTCTTAACTATTCTTGCCTTCTGGCAGCCCTGCACATGCGTATACTGGGAACAGGCTCCCCCTGTTTTTCTGCCTCACTGATGTCCGAAGCAGCACATAATTCTCAGATGGCCCTGGACCCCTCTCTGACGCAAAGCCCTCGTCTGAGCCTTCCCCAGATTCCAGGACTGGCCCATGTCCCCCCCCCCCAACTTCCCACTGTCCAACTCTGCTGCCAGCTCCACAGGTGAATCACAACAGAGAAGGAGTGACCAAGAAGCCTGCCAGCTGCTTTAATTTGAAAAAGTGACCTGTGACACCTGGGGAGGGAAACTCTTATTCTCTTAATTATACAGAAACCATGGGGAGTTGGTTTTCACTGGCTGTGCTGATATGATGTATCCAATAAACATATTCTAAGGAACCTTCCTGCCTTGGGAGTTTTGATTTCTTCAGATGTGTTAGTCAGAACGCTGGCAATAGGAGAGACATGCTCTCGGTCCCATTGATTAAAGAGTGTCATCTTGTGGGACCTGGGAAATGTGTCTTTGGTTCCAGCACCTGCCCTCTGGAACACCACAACCCTAAGGTGGGGTTGCTTTCGACCCTACTGGCCTTTGGTCAAGTGCTAAAGATCTGGATTAGCCACGGTGGCGCAGTGGTAAGGCTGCAGTACTGCAGGCTACTTCTGCTGACTGCTGGCTACCTGCAATTTGGCAGTTCAAATCTCACTAGACTCAAGGCTGACTCAGCCTCCCATCCTTCCAAGGTGGGTAAAATGAGAGGCCAGATTGTTGGGGGCAAGAGGCTGACTCTGTAAACTACTTAGAGAGGGCTGTAAAGCACTGTAAAGCGGCATAAGTCTTTTTTTAGCAGATTTTTAAATTATTTTTTCCCTTCTACACCACCTTAAAATCATTATATCAACATTGTTATACCATCATACCTGTACATGTATATAATATTTCGCTTCTTTATTTACACACCTTTATACACAGTCATATATTTATATATATATATTGTTTTTTGGCTTAATTAATTTTATTCTTGTTTTGCAGCCATTTGTACCAATTGTTCCAAATTTCATAATATTCCGACTCTTTATCTTTTAATTTCAGTGTTAATTTGTTCATCTCTGCACAATCCAAAGTTTTCTTTATCACTAATTCGTCCGAGGGGGTATTATTTTGTTTCCAGCATTGGGCAAATGCTATTCTAGCTGTCGTTAGCAGATGTGTTAATATGTACTTAATTTTCTTTGTATATTTCCCTTTGATTATTCCCAGCAGAAAGATTTCGGGTTTCTATTTTATCTGTTCTCCTGTCATTTCTTACACCCATTTCCAATTTTTTGTCCAATATTTTTGTGTCTCCGGGCAGGTCTACCATATGTGATAATAGGTCCCTTGCACTTTTTTACACTTCCAGCAGGTCGGCTTCATGTTTGGGATTTAAATCTTAAGTGTGATTGCTATATGAGATGAGCCACTGAGAGATGTTTTTTTATTCTTTCCTAATATACTATTGTTAATATACTAATATTAACAAAACGCTCAAGAGTCACGTTCACAAGATGGATAGCTGTATATGTGAACGGCATAAGAGGCATAAACAAGAACCTACATATCATTCAACAGACACTAGAAAAAGGAAACAAGAAAACCCCAAACCACTTCTTCCCCAGCAATCTAATCCAGATGAGCAGAGATTAACACCAAGATTAAGATTAGACCAATCAAGATGCAAATACCCCAATCAAGGAACCGCAAAACAAACAGTAAACAAGACCCTAATCAAGGAACACCTCCCCCCACCAAAAAATACTCCCACCCACACTAAGAGGGCAATCCATTTGAATATAAATAGCATAATGAACCCCACTCCCTTCTAGCACTGAGGATATTACCTAGTTGGGTCATGAAATGTTTGGAAGAAAATCACCCAAGTTCAGAGAGCAGCAAAGGACCCCACAGTTCAACCCCAAGCTAGAAATATTCTCATCCTCTATTGGTTATCAATTTCATAAAGAGACCGGATGTAAACAGTTACCTTGATGGGAATGCAGGCATGATCCTCCTCCAGATCCTTCAGGCAGATCTCCAGATGCAGTTCTCCGGCTCCGGCTATGATGTGCTCTCCAGATTCCTCAATGATACACTAACAATCAGAAAAAGGGGGTACAAAATTGAGATGCATAAATACCCTTCCTAACAAAAATCCCCCCCCAAACTTCCCGGTCAGTTTACTAGGCTAGGAAGAGGGAACCTAGCTGCTGATCTTAAGTTTTTACAGAGGTGCGATTGAGAGCATTTTAACTACATCACTGTTTGGTTTGGTGGCAAAAGTGCCTCCGATAGAAAGTCCCTACAGAGAGTGGTGAGGACAACCGAGAATATAGGAAGCTTGCTTCCCGTTATTCAGGATGCTGATTATAAGCAGCATCATTAGAGACCCCACATACCCACTTCGTGGTCCGTTTCTGTTGCTCCTCTGGGAGGAGGTTTCGAAGTATTTCTAGCAGCACTACCAGACTCTGTAACAGCTTCCCTATGCCATTTGTCTAGTAAACTTGCAATATTTGTTTCTCTCGCCATGTACATGTATAAATCCAAACTAGACTGTTGTGTTTCAGCGTCATACATGTGGATATATATTTTTGTGTTAATTTATTTAGTCATGTTTATGTAGTGTATATTGGAGGTGGTGGCCCTTTGAGAGCTGTAGGCAACAAAATTTCATTTTAATCTTGCCAATTAGCGAACATTTAAAGTGATAATACAGTTATTCTATTCTAAGGTATTTTCTAGTCTCTCTTGTCTTCTTGTTCTGTTCTATTCCATTCTATAGTATGTTCTATTCTCCCTCTTATTCTATTCTATAGTATATTCTATTCTTCTGTTCTGTTCTATTCCGTATTCTATTCTATGATTGTTAAGTCGAGGGCTAATCGAGCAAACTCGCTTGGTTCAAAGACACCCATGCTACGATGTTGCAAACCATCTCCAGGTAGATCCACCTCCCCACCTCACCTGCACCATGGGGTCAGACTTGGCCAATCTCTTCAAGCCTTCGACCAGTTTGGGCAGGTCAGCCGGGTTCTTGGCCTCCACAGCCACACGCACGACAGGGCTGACGCTGAACTTCATAACGCGCATGTTGTGGGCGTGTTCAAAGGTGGTGATGGTGCCCGTCTTGACCAGGTACTGGTCGACGCCAACCAGGCCGACGATGTTACCGCAAGGCACGTCTTCAATGGGCTCCACGTAGCGGCCCATCATGAGGATGGTTCTGGAAGGAGGGAAGGAAGGGCAGAAGAGACAGGGTGAGCCACTGCCCAGGTCCTGGAGAAAGAGAGCCCCCATTGAATGGTAGTATCCTGGCGTCCTTGGCCACCGATGGGGAACGCTAAGGACCAGCCATTTCTGAAATTTCTTACCCCTAAATACTGACCAATTCCCTATTTACCACGTAAAATTGGTTTCCTTCTTTCCCCCCCACAACCCTGTAAGTTGGGACAAGGCAAGAGTGACCAGCTCCCAGCTAGGGAGGAACTAGAACTCAGCATCTCCTGGTGATTGGTCTAGTCACCTGGCTAGCTTTCTTGGCTAAGGCACAACTAGTCTCCAGGTGATTGGCCCAAAGTCATCCAGACGGCTTTCATGCCTAAAGTGGGACTAGAACTCACTGTCTCCTGGTGATTGGCCCAAAGTCAACCGGCTGATTTTGATACCTTAAAGGACTAGAACTCACTGTCCCCTGGTGACTGGCTGAAATCACCCAGCCAGCTTTCAGGCCTAAGATGGGACTAGAACTCACCATCTCCTAGCTTCTATCCTACTGCCTTAACACTAGGCCAAACGCCTAACTCCCAAGTATGCAGATTTCATAGAGAAGCAAGGAAAGGAAGAATAAGTTGCCCCACCACTGCCGCCGCCACCCCCCACCCCCAGCCCTTCCCCACTCCAAGGCTGACCTCTGGATTGGCTTCAGGTAGAGATCCTCTTTCTTTCCCGGGGTGTAGTTTGGTCCCATGATTCTGCACTTGAGCCCAGTGGACACAACTCCTGAGAACACCCGGCCAAAGGCGTAGAAACGGCCCTTGTCAGAGGTGGGTACCATCTTGGAGATGTACATCATCAGGGGTCCTTTGGGGTCACAATTCTTAATGCCTGGAGAAGGGGAGGGAGAGAGAAGATGAGGTGGATGCTCCTGTGGAGAAATTATCTTAGAGGAGGGGGGGGGGGGAAGGACCACCTACCCATGGCAGCTTCATCATCGGGAGGGCCTTCATAGAGCAGCTCACAGCGGTATTTCTGTGCGGTGACCGGAGAAGGCAGGTGGATGGTGATCATTTGCAGCAAAGCTTCTCCTGCAGGGAGCCAGCGTCTCATCACAGCCTACCAGGGGAAACCATGGAACCAAAGGTTATTGCGGGGGGGGGGGGGGGGGGACCAGGCCCATCCACTGCCTACATCAGGAAGGTTCAAGCCCCTCCCTGCAAGGGATCCTCAAACAAATCCAGACAGCCTTTTTTTGTTTTGTTCAGTTGCTACGTTTAACAGAATGACAAAGTTGGAAGGGACCTTGGAGGTCATCTAGTACAACCCCGCACCCAAGCAGGAGACCCTACACCATTTCTGACCGATGGCAGTCCAGTCTCTTCTTGAAAGCTTCCAGGGATGAAGCTCCCACAACTTCCAAGGGCAACTTCTGTTCCACGGGTTGATGGTTCTCACTGTCAGGAAATTTATCCTCAGTTCTATGTTGCTTCTCTCCTTGATTAGTTTCCACCCATTGCTTCTTGTTCTAGCCTCAGGTGCCTTGGAGAATAGTTTGACTCCTTCTTCTTTGTGGCAACCGCTGAGATATTGGAAGACTGCTATCATGTCTCCCCTGGTCCTTCTTTTCATTAAATTAGACATACCCAGTTCCTGCAACCGTTCTTCATATGTTTTAGTCTCCAGTCCCCTAATCATCTTTGTTGCTCTTCTCTGCACTCTTTCCAGAGTATCCACACCTTTTTTACACCGTGGAGACCAAAACTGGATGCCGTATTCCAAGTGTGGCCTTACCAAGGCCTTATAAAGTGGTATTAAGACTTCATGTGATCTTGATTCTATCCCTCTGTTTATGCAGCCTAGAACTGTGTTGGCTTTTTCGCAGCTGCTACACACGACTGGCTCCTATTTAAATGGTTGTCCACTAGGACTCCAAGATCCCTCTCAGTTACTACGCTTGAGCAAGGCACCACCTATACTGTACCTGTGCATTTCGTTTTTCTCGCCTAAATGTAGAACCTTATTCTTTTCACCATTGGATTTTATTAGATAGTGCCCAATATTCCTTCAATCAATCTGAATAGAGCTGGAAGGCACCTTGGAAGTCTTCTAGTCCAACCCCTATACAACTTCAGACAGATCTCTTCTTAAAAACCTCCGGTGATGGAAGCACCCACAATTTCTGGTGGCCAGCTGTTCCACTGGTTAATTGTTCTCACAATTAGAGTGTTTCTCCTTAATTCCAGGTTGCTTCTGTCCTTGACTGGTTTCCATCGTTTCTTGTCCTGCCTTCTGGTGCTTTGGATAATAGCTGGATCCCTTCCTCCTCTCTGTGGAAGCCCCTCAAACATTTGAAGGCTGCTATCAGGTCTCCCCTGGTCCTTCTCTTCACTAGACTAGTCGTGCCCAGTTCCTGCAACCGTTCTTCATATGTTTTATCCTCCAGTCCCCTCATTGTCCTGGTTGCTCTTCTCTGCACTCTTTCCAGAGCCTCAACATCTTTTTTTATAGTGCGGTGACCACAACTGGATGCAGGATTCTAGGTGTAGTCTTACTATTAGTTGTGTCTGACTATTCATGATCCCATAGACCACAGCACACCAAGCCCCCCCCCCCCCCCCGTGCTCCAAACCCATGTTCAATATTGCATGGATGGCACTATCTATCCATTTCATCCTCTGCTGTCCCTTTCTTCTTTTGCCTTCTGTCTTTTCCCAACATCAGGGTCTTCTTCTCCAAGGAGACTTCTCTTCTCATCAGGCGGCCAAAGTATTTGCGCTTCAGCTTCAGGACTTGTCCTTCCAAAGGACGCTCAGGATTGGTTTCCTTCAGCAGCGGCTGATTGGATCTCCTTGCAGTCCAAGGCGCTCTCAAGTCTTCTCCAACAAAGGCAGCACAACTAGGGTGTGCTGACCAGTGAGTTTCAATCGGAATAGAGCTGGAAGGGACCTTGGAGGTCTTCTAGTCCAACCCCCTGCTGTAGCAGGAGACCCTGTACCATTTCAGACAGGTCACAGTCCAGTCTCTTCTTCAAAACCTCCAGTGATGAAGCATCTGCAACTTCTGGTGGGAAGCCATTCCACTGGTTAATTGTCCTCAGTGTTAGGTGGTTTATCCTGGATTCTAGGTTGCTTCTCTCCTTCATTAGTTTCCATCGTTTCTTGTCTTGTTGCCCTCAGGTGCTTTGGAAAATAAGGTGACCCTCTTCCTTTTTGAGGCAGCTCCTCAAATACTGGAATACTGCCATCACGTCTCCCCTAGTCCTTCTTTTCTCTAGAGTAGCCAAACCTTGCAAACGTTCTTCATGTTTCAACCTCCAGTCCTTTAACCATCTTTGTTGCTCTTCACACTTTTCCCAAAGCCTCAACATCGTTTTTGTAGCCTAGTGACCAAAACTGGATGCAGAAT
Organism: Thamnophis elegans; assembly: GCF_009769535.1. NCBI lineage: Eukaryota > Metazoa > Chordata > Lepidosauria > Squamata > Natricidae > Thamnophis > Thamnophis elegans. The sequence continues at coordinate 180,639,315 of NC_045541.1, read as the reverse complement.
ATTCCAGGTGTGGCCTTACTAAGGCTTTATAAAACGGTACTAATACTTGACGTGATTTTGATTCTACGCCTCTGTTTACACAACCGAAGATTGTATTAGTTTTTTTTCCCCACTGAAGCAGTTCGTTAAGGTATGTCTTTTTTCAGCCAGGGGGTGAGCCTGCAGGGAGTGTGGAGGAAGAATTCTTTCTAGAAGGGGAGGGGGGGGACAAAGGCTGGCACCCACACAATCTTTTTCTGTTCAGGTTCTCCTGCTTAAGCAGGAGGTGGACTAAAAGACTTCCAAGGTCCCTTACAGCTTTATTCTATTCCCCCCCTCCCCCCCAAAAATTCTAAATCTTTATTAAATCACCTTGGGGTCCCTGCGTGTTTTTCCTTTAAAACATGGCCTATTCGGAACAGAACTGGCGGATTTGTTTTCGGACTCTAAAAAAGTTTGCTTCCTTTCACACAACTCCTCCCTCTCTTCTCCCTCCCCCTCCCAACTACAAAAACCACACATTTCGCCTCACCTTCAGCAGAGGCTTGCCTTCCTTTCCTTTGTCCTCGCTGTCCAGCTTAATGTCCAGCTTCTCAATCAACTTGGCCGTTTCGTCCTTCTTGAAGTTCATGATTGCATCAAATACCTTCGAGAACAAGGGCAGAAAGGTGAAACCTGTTGCAGGGATGCTGAGTAGATAAGCTGGCAGTCCCGTTTCTCCTGACTCAATTTCTCAACCCCACCCTCCACCGTCGATCCTTGGCCCGCTATTGGGCCGTCGCCTGTTGGGAAACTGTTCTGACCCAGCTCCCCAAACACGACAAACCCTCTGAAGGGAACTGAAGAGATTCCTTTATTAGGCCAAGCGGTGCCCGAGTTGAATGAAATAAAGTAAAATTTTGCAGAGAGGTAGTGCCTCAGCGGAGTTAAATAAATCCAAATTTTAAAGAGGTTAAGGAACACCACCACCCCCTGGGGAGTCCAAAGGGCTCAATCCAGCCCAGAGAGACGTTCCCCTCCTCCCCCAACCTGGGTAACTTTCTAGACTCTTTCTGTTTTGTGTCAGATATAGCAAAATTTCTTCAAGCGTAAAAAAACGTCAGGTCAAAGTGAAGAAATTTTTTCGTCATCATGCACAGGGAGTAGAGAGGGAGGCACCTGGAGCACCGTAGTGGGTCTAGTTTGGGGATGGCCAAGGAAACTACGGGGGGGGGGGACTAACCTTGAAGATGGGGTCTAGGATCAGCTGGCAGAAAGTCCTTGGCAGTTTCTTTCCATCGGGGTTGGTTGCAGACTTGCTGAACTTGCCAGTCGCCGGGTCAAAATACCTGTTGGAAAGGAGATTAAAAAAAAAAAAGCTTTATGTTCTGTCACGACTCCCACATTTTAAGTCAAGGAGGAAGAGTGGCAGAACCTGGGGACGGTGTTAAGATTTATTTAATATTGTCACTGCACCTCATGACGAAATGAAATGCTATCTTCACCGTAGATCAGGGGTCCCCAAACTTGGCAACTTTTAAGACTTGTGGACTTCCACTCCTAGAATTCCCAGCTGGCTGGAGAATTCTGGGAATTGAAGTCCACAACTCTTAAAGTTGCCAAGTTTGAAGGCCTCTGCTGTAGATTATACATATAAAAACACACATTCTTCATGTTCAATACAATTGATTTGAAAACGCGATACTGCATTAGGTAAAGGTGAAGGTTCCCCTCACACCAGTGGTGGGTTTCAAATTATTTTAGAACCTCTTCTGTAGATGTGGCCTGCTTTGTGGGAGTGGCTTGCCGGCCATGTGACCAGGTGGGAGTGGCTTGCCGGCCATGTGACCGGGTGGGAGTGGCTTGCCGGCCATGTGACTGGGTGGGAGTGGCTTGCCGGCCATGTGACTGGGTGGGAGTGGCTTGCCAGCCATGTGACTGGGTGGGAGTGGCTTGCCGGCCATGTGACTGGGTGGGTGTGACTAACTTGTAAAATGTGGTGAAACACACTTAATCTCTTGCTTAGCAACCAAAATGTTGGCTCAGAAACTCTGGCATTTGCAGCACGCAAGTCTTAAAGCTGTCAAGTTACAAGACCCTCGCACCCCTAACCCTTTAGGAAAAAAAACCCAGGGGTGTTCAAACTTGACAGCTTTAAGACTTGTGGACTTCAACTCCCAGAATTCCTCCTCTCGCTCTTCATCTTGATGATGTGCAGACAGGCAGGGGGAAAGAGCTGGAACCTGTTCTAAACGGCACGGTAGATTTGTGGAACCTCTTCTAGAGCACTGTGGAATGTTTCTGGGGGCCAGGGAGGGCGAAAATATAATGCAAGGCGGGTTCGGGAAGCCAAAAATAGGGCCGTATTCGGTCTAGAGAAGAGGTTAGAACTGGCAGGAACCCACCCCTGCCTCACACATATGTGCTAGTTGTTCCCGACACTAGGGGGGGGGGGCGATGCTCATCTCCTTTTCAAAGCCAAAGAGCCAGGGCTGTCCGAAGACGTCTCTGTGGTCATGTGGTCAGCATGACTAAATGCCGAAGGCGCACGGAACGCTGTTCCCTTCCCACCAAAGGTGGTTCCTATCCTTCTACTGGCATTTTTTTTAACTTGCTTTCGAACTGCTCGGTTGACAAAAGCGTGGACAAGGAATGGGAGCTCCGTTACGCAGCCGTGTTACATGGAGATCATTTGCACAATCCTAAATTACATACCTGTCACCCCAGAGTTTCTTCATCATGTCGTCCACCTTTTTGCAACGTTCGGTGGCGTTCAGCTGCCCTTCGCCTTTGGCTGCAAACTTGGCCACGTACATCTCGGCAAACTGTTTCAGTGTAAAAGCCCAGCCATGCAGGCCGGAGCCAAACCCAACCGTGCCAAGGACTGGATCGATCTAGGAGAGGAAGAAGAGGCAAGAGGATGTAATCGACCTGAGACTCTGTTCCTTAAAAGAGCACAATTTGAAGGGTCCTTGGTGAGCTTCGTTCTTTTCTTGCAGACATTGCGTTACCCAACTAGGTAACATCATCAGTGGCAGGCTGAAGCTCATAGAGCACCAAGGGACACCCCCCCCCCAATTTCTATGTTACAAATATTCTCCTTTATTTCATGATTTCCTTGCTCTTCCCTAAGAGGAAAGACTCTGTGAGTTGAAGTCCACAAGCCACAGAGAGGCCATAGTCCCTTACCTATGTGGCCAAAATGGAGTTATGTGACTATAAAGAACATCAAAACTTTAGAAATGGGCTGCCACTACTATTTTAGGGGGGGTCAGCTTGATTCTGGATAAATTGCTAAGCAAGCAGTCGTAAGTTGAGGATTACCTGTAGGAGTTCCTTGTTAAATAAGTGGAGTAACCTCTGAACATGTACACCCTGATACCCTCAAGACAGACTGGGCTAAAAGTTGCTAATGGCCTGCACAAAGCCAAACATCTCTTCCACCAGCTAGTACCAATTACGTCAGCACTCTAAGTTAATTGAATCCATCTAGGGTAGGGCTAGGGAACATGACTTGTGGACTTCAATTCCCAGAATCCCTGAGCCAGGAACCATGTTGGCTGAGGAATTCTGGAAGTTGAAGTCCACAAGCCACAAAGAGGCCATAGTCCCTTACTTCTGACCTAAGGAAAGAAAAAACTAGCCCTGCCTTCTGATATCAGTATGTCCATTCAGATTTTCTTCAGGAGGCCGCTGCTCATTTGCAATCCTTACCATGATGTTGCCCATAGGGCCGGTCTCGCCTTCCCCGTAGGTGGAGATGATGACGTTGACGTTTTCCACAATGCGCTGGAAGGTCTGGTAGAGCTCCTCGGGCTGCAGTTGCAGCTCCAGCAGGGCCCTGTCCATCTTGTTCATCATCAGGACGGGCTTGATCCTCTCAGCGATAGCCTGGCGCAGGACAGTCTCGGTCTGGACGCACACCCCTGGGGAGGAAGGAGAGGAAGCTCAGCTTGCCTTCCACAAGTGTTGTCATTTCCGTAGAATCATACGGGCAATAGAAACATTCTACATTAGGGGAGTCCACCCATGACAACTTTTAAGATCTGTGGACTTCAACTCCCAGAATTCTTGGTGTTGAAGTCCACAATTCTTAAACTGGGAACTTAAGAATTCTGGGAGTTGAAGTCCAGAAGTCTTAAAAGTTTTGTGGATTTGAAGTTCGCAAGTCTTTAAAATCTTGTGGTGCTTAAGTCCATAGGTCTTAAAAGCCATGGGAACTTAGAATTCTGGGAATTGAAGTCCAGAAGTTTCAAAGCCTTATGGAATTGGAAGTCTATGGGTTTTAAAGTGGGAATTTAGAATTCTGGGAATTGAAGTCCAGAAGTTTCAAAGCCTTATGGAATTGGAAGTCTATGGGTTTTAAAGTGGGAATTTAGAATTCTGGGAATTGAAGTCCAGAAGTTTCAAAGCCTTATGGAATTGAAGTCTACGGGTTTTAAAGTGGGAATTTAGAATTCTGGGAGTTGGAAGTCCTGAAGCCTTAAACTTGCCAAGGTTGGCTACTACCCCTGCTCTACATCCTTAGCACCACCCACACCCTCCAGCAAAGCTCAGGGTCCCAAGGGGGAGGTGGGAAGCCAGTTTCGTACCGGAAACACAATCCACAACAACCAAGGCACCGTCGGTGACCCGTAGGGCGGCTGTAACTTCTGAAGAAAAATCCACGTGGCCAGGGGAATCAATTAGGTTGATCAGGAACCCGCAGCCATCTTTGCTTTGCTTGATGAAGGCCAAGTCGTGCTCTGAGAGCTCGTAGAAGAGGGAAATGGCCCTAGGAGAAGACGCAGGGAAAAAAGTTTACAGACATTCCAGATACTTAAAAGTGAATATGAAGATAAAACCAAAAACGTTTCTTTTGGGTTTAATGGAAAGACTTTTGGGGGGGGGGGGGGGGAGAGATTGGAACTTTGTTATACACACACAAACTGTATTTTTCAGACTATAAGGTGCACCTCGATTTACAGGAACAAGAAAAAAATAGTTTTTGGCCTCTGTGCATCGCATTTTCACCCTCCCTGGCCCTCAGAAGCGCACTGCAGTACTCCGCACATCCCATTTTTTTAAAAAAAATGGGTCTGTTTTTTGCCAAAAACATGCCCGTTTTTGGCCTGCTGAGTTCTTCTGGGGGCCGGGGACAGAGAAAACGGGATGCATGGTGGGTTCAGGAGCCCAAAAACAGGCCATTTTTGGCAAAAGAAATCCTGTTTTTGGTGAAAACAGGATGTGTGGAGCACTGTAGTCTGATTCTGGGGGCCGGTGAGGGTGAAAACACAATGCGTGGAGGGCTCAGGAGCCTGAAAATGGGCCCATTTTTGCCAAAAATGGGACATACAGGCACTACAGACTATTTCTGGGGGGTCAGGGAGGGTGAAAATATGATGCAAGGAGGGTTCGGGAAGCCAAAAACAGGCCTGTATTCGGTCTATAAGAGGCAATGAAATTTTCATCCATTTTCACCCATTTGTAGGAGGGGTGGGGGAGGGAGTGCGTCTTATACTCAGAAAACTACGGTATACGGGAAGACTACTTTAAGCACAAAAATGGAAGGACACTTTGATCCCCACAAAGCACGAATGGCTGCAAAAGTTGAGTTGGCAGAGATGGCTAAATTGACTGCTTTGATCGAAGAAAGAAAGAAAAAAAAACATAAGTATTTTTGTTTCTACTTGGAAACCGTTTCTGGACTTTGTGCTTGAGGTGGGGGGAAAAAATGAAGCTTTTTGACTTTGGGTTTCACCGATTAGATTTGTTGATATAGGATGGCCAGTTTATGCTCTGTAAAAGTAAAAAGTTGAGGTCTGATCTTACTATCTTTTACTGCACCAAAGGAGTCAATGCCTTCTCTTTCTTTTTCCCTTCTTTTCTGCCCTCTTCCTTTCCCTTCCTCTATTTTTCCTACTTGTTTTTGTATTTCGTATTATAAACAAATTTTAAAAAATTAAAAAAGAAAAACAGTCCACTGTTCACCTGCCCACAGCAAGAAGTAGAAAAGGACTTCAATAGTCCTTGGTTTATGATCACAATTGAGCCCAAAATTTTTGTTAAGTGAGACACTTGTTAAGCAAATTTTGCCCCATTTTACGACCTTTCTTGCCACCATTAAGTGAAACACTGCAGTTGATAAGGTAGTAACCTGGCTATTAAGTGAATTTGGCATCCCTGTTGACTTTGTCAGAAGGTCACAAAAGGGGATCACGTGGCCTTGGGACACAGCAACGGTCATAAATATGAACCAGTTGTCAAGCGGATTTTGATCACATGACCCTAGAGATGTTGCAAAGGTCGTTCATCTGTGAAAAGCGATCAGGTGGTCCCTTTTTTCCCCAGTGCTGTCGTTAGCTTTGAGCTGTCACTAAATGAACTCTTGCAAGGAAACCAACTTGGCTCCTTCTCTCTCATCCCCCCCCCCCAAAAAAAGAGTCACCAAAGGGACTTACGTCGACTTGATGGTAATGCATCTCTCTTGCTCGTCTTTCCTCGTGTCGGTGAAACGGGTCTCTCCAGCACGGGACGAGGCGATGATCCCAGCTTTGCATACCAGCGAGTCGGTGAGAGTGGATTTTCCATGATCCACGTGGGCAATCACTGACATGTTCCGGATGTTGGCCTTTTTATCCATGATGGCCCGGATCTGGTCTACTGTGAAGTTCACCTGGAAAACAGGAGATGATGATTGTGCTGGACCAACGAGCCGCCAGTTTCCTTCTCAAAGGAGATGGAAACCCCGCCAGGACAGAATAACAAGAGTTGGGAGCTCGGAGGTCTTCTAGTCCAACCCCGCTAGGTAGGTCCTATACCAGGGGATAGCTAACCTTTTTGTCATGTGCCAAAAGCATGCGCCCGCACATGATAGTGCACGTGGCCACACCCATATTACAATGCGTGCGCCTGTGCCCTACCACATGCACTCCCCCCCAGCACATGTATGGGCGACACCTCCCCCTGTGCCCCGTTTTGGGCCTAGCAAGGCCTCCCTGAAGCCTTCTGGGACCAAAGACGGGGCACGGAGCGCTGCAACCCCCACGCGTATGTCTACGCTGTTACAGGTGTTATGTCTGTCTGCCTTGCATGTAGCTTTATACCTCTCTAGCATTCACCTCCATTGCTCAGTGACGCATTTCCTGCCTCTCTAGGATTTACCCTCTAGCTGCTCCTGGGAGGCACTTCCTGTTCCTGTTGGATGTATATAGTTCTATTCTCGATGGCTTGCATAGTGTTTTAACTGCATTTGGATTAAGCAACACGCGCTGGAGGGACCCGAAAATCAGCTGGATGATGGGAGGCGCGCGTGCATGTGAGGTGAAGCTCAGCTGGGGTGACGGCTCCCCGTGTCACCTGTGGCACGCTTGCCGTAGGCTCACCATCAGGGTCCTATCAGAACAATGGTTGTCCTCTCTCTTCTTTTTTTTTTTTTACGTTGAAAACTGTTTTATTTCATTTTCCTTTTCCTTTTTATACAATCACTTATATACTGTGCAATTAAAAAAGCAATAAACACAACTCATCTTCTATTCCACCATAGAAAACCAACATAACACTTCGATCCTCCATACACCCTTTCTTCTCCCCCTCCAACTTTCATTTCTCCCCTCCAGCATTCCCCTCTTCTACTTCCCCTCCCCCTCAAACATTCCTTTCTCCCCTTCCCTCCATGTCCTCTCTCTTCTTAAAAACTTCCAGTGTTGGAGCACCCTCTGGATGAAAGCCATTCCACTGATTGATTATTTTGTCAGGAAATTAATCCTTAATTGTAGATTGAATCTCTATTTGATGTGTTTTCAACTGTTACTCCTTTGTCCTGCCTTCAGGACAAAGCTTTGGAGAATAGCTTGATTCCCTTTTCTTTGGGGCAGCCCCTCAAATACTGGAAGACTGATACCATGTCACCCCCTGGTCCTTCTTTTCCCTGGAGCAGACATGCTAAATTCCTGCAACCGTTATTCGTATGTTTTAGCCTCCAGCTCCCTCATCTTCTTGGTTGCTTTCTCTGCACTGTCTCTAGAATCCTATTTTCACTTCCAATTATTATATTTAAAATTAAATAATTTTAAATGCAATATGCCTGCCTCCCGGGGACCCAGACCCTTCCCACTGACTATTCACACAGCCTAAAATGCTCTGAACAAAATTCAGAAGGTAAGGAAGCAAAAAAGCAGGGTCAGCAACAGCAGACTAGAAAGTCCTGAGCTGGCCAGCTTAGTCCTCATCTTATGACGAGAACTGAGACCAAAATTTCTTGTCGAGTGAAACATTTATTTCGGTTTGTCCTGTTTTACGAACTTTCCTGCCCCAGTGAAGTGAATCACTGCAGTTGTTAAGTCAAACTGTGGTTAAGTGAATCCGACTTCCCCAATGACTTTGCTCATCGCAAAAGGGGACAATGCAATTGTCATAAATATGAATAAACTGCCAGGGGTGTCTGAATTTTGATCATACGACCGTGGGGATGCTGCAAGCGTTGTGTGAAAACTGGCCCAAAGCCCCCTTTTCCAGGGCCATTGTAACTTGTAACGGTCACTAAATAAGACTGTTGTAAGTCGAGGACTACCTATGCAAGTTTATCAGAAAAGTCGATTGGTTAGGGTTTTTTTCCCCCTTAAACCAGGGATTTTGTGTTACACTGAATTACAAATTATCAGATCGGTCAATTTATTGGATTTTTAAGCAGGGGGAGTTCTAGTCTTGCCTTAGCCACGAAAGCCAGCTAGTTGAAAACCAATCCTTTTCATATCCCCCCTCACAGGGTCGTTGTTGTTGTGGGAAAAACAGGAGGAATGTTAGGTATGCTCGCCTGCCTGAGTTAAACTTATGAACAATAAATAAAAGCATGGATTAAAAAAGCAAATAAATAAATTATAATAATTCCATGGCTTGGTACAATCTTATTTTAATTTTACAAGATAAAATAAAAAAAATGTCCTTTTTTTTTTCAGGAGGCAACTGGACTTTCTGGTTTTTCTTTTGAAGGCGTTTCGCTTCTCCTCCAAGAAGCTTCTTCAGTTCTGACTGGATGGTGGGGAATGGAAGGATTTATATTCCTGACAGCTGGTTATTAGCGAATAGGCGTCAATATAAATTCAATAAATGAATAAATGAATAAAATAAAATAAATATAAAGCCTTCCTTTGCTCACCATCCAATCAGAGCTTCTGGGATGAGAAACGAAACGTCTTCAAAATTAAAACCAGAAAGCCCAGTTTTGCCTCTTGAGGAGAAAGAAAGAAAAACCCTTTGGGACAATTGTGACCTGGGATGATGGAGTCTCCTTGAAGCCAACTATATGGTAGAATAATGTGGCACTTGGACAGCCGAAATGCCCTCTGGAAGGATTGGCTGGGCCTCCTGCCAAAGGTGGCAGAGAAAGCATTTGGCATCTCAAGGAGGAGGCCATCCTAATCAGCTGATGTTGTCCCCCCCAAATCAGGAAGGACCGCCCCCACCCTTTCCTTCCTCAGTCTTCCTCATCTGTGGACTTTGGGGGAAAGGGAGGAAGGATAGACGGATGGATGAGAAGGGAGGAAGGGATAGATGAGGAAGAAAGGGCAGGGAGAGAGATGGAGAAGGAAGGAAGGAAGGATGGATGGTAGAAAGGAGGAAAGGAAGGCAGGAAGGAAATTGGGAGGAGGGAGGATAGATGGAGAAGGAAGGAAGGAAGGAAGGAAGAAGGGAGGGATAGATGGAGTAGAAGGGAGGGAGGGAAGGGAGAAAGGAAGTTGGGAGAGAGGGATAGATGGAGAAGGAAGGAAGAAGGGAGGGATAGATGGAGTAGAAGGGAGGGGAGAAAGGAAGTTGGGAGAGAGGGATAGATGGAGAAGGAAGGAAGAAGGGAGGGATAGATGGAGTAGAAGGGAGGGGAGAAAGGAAGTTGGGAGAGAGGGATAGATGGAGAAGGAAGGAAG
>NC_045541.1:180586534-180629355 GCF_009769535.1 Thamnophis elegans | reverse complement strand
GATGGAGAAAGAGAGGGAGGGAGGGAGAAAGAGAGAGAAGGATAGAGGGAGGGTGAGAAAGAGAAATAGAGAAATGGATAGAGAGAGAGGGAGAAAGAAAGATGGATAGAGAGGGGGGGAGAAAGAGAGGGAGGAAGAAAGAGAGATAGATGGATAGATAGATGGAGGGATGGATAGCTAGGGAGAGAGCGAGACAAAGAAATAGATTGATAGAGATGGATAGAGAGGGAGGGAAGGAGAGAAAGAGGGATAAAGAGAAGGAAGGAGAGAGAAAGACAAAAAGAGAGAGATGGATAGACAGAGGGAGAGAGAGAAATGTAGAGAGGGGGAGGGAGAGGGAGAGAAAGAGAGAGAGAGGGATAGATATAGATAAGATAGATAGATAGATAGATAGATAGATAGATAGATAGATAGATAGATAGATAGATAGATAGATAGATGATAGAATCCGCATGAACATGTCATCCTAATTGAGACACTTGACAAATGACTCATATTTATGACCTTTGAAGGGTCTCAGAGTCAGGTGACCAACTGCCTTTTGCGACCTTCTGACCCGCCAAGTCAACGGGGGAGACACCTTCACTTCACAACCGTGTGACTAACCGAAGAGCCACAGGGATTCACTCAACCACAGTGGCAAGAAAATTCATACAATGAGCCAAAGATCACTTAACGATTGTTTCACCTAAATTTTGGGCTCAATGGTGTTCGTAAATCGAGGACCCCCTGTGTTCTGAATAGACCTCAGAAAAATATCCTAACTGGGGAAAAAAAGCTCTGGAGACATTTAAGCAGAGACTGAAAATACTCTTATCGCCGTGATGGCGAACCTGCCTGGCACAGGTGGCACGCAGAGCCCTCTCTGTGGGCACACGAGCTGACATACTGCCTCAGCTCCACCACGCATGTGCGTGTGCCTCCCGCCTGCCAGCTGAATTTTTGGGATCGCGTGCATACGCGTGGGGGCGAAGAGGTCAAGCACATACGCGGGAGACAGGAGGAGCCCATTGTTAGTCCCAGGCGGCTGTAGGGCGGTCTACTAGGCCCAAAATGGAGCGCAGGGAGGCGTGCACAAATGCACGGGGGAGAGCAGAGCACGGGGGGTTGTGCGCTCACAAGTGGGGGGAGAGCAGAGCGCAGAGGGTGTCACATGCGCATGAGCAGGAGTCAAGCTGCAGGTGTGTGCGTGTGCGTGTGTGTGTGTTGCGAGCGCTGTGCATTGTGGGTCTACATGCGTAGTTTGGACCTGCGATGACAAAAAGGTTAGCCCTCCCTGCTCTATAAGTGGATTTTATTTTTTCCCACGACGACCCACCCGCCTTCCTGCTGCCACAAAAGATGCACGGTTGTAGTACACAAGCACAACCGAGCCCAAAATTTGTGTTAAGAAAATGTGCCAAGCGAGTTTCGCTCCATTTCACGACTTTTCTTGCCCCGTTGCTGTTTGGCGAATCACCGCAGCTGGCAAACGAGTCGCCCAGTTGTTAAGCGGATCCGGCTTTGCCACGGTTTCTTGGTTTCGTCGGGAGGTCACAAGAGGGGATCACGTGACCCCTCTGGGATACTGCCCCATCCTAAACGCGAGTCAGTTGTCAGGCATCCCAATGTAAACCGCCAGGGCGGTGGGGACGTTACAACCGTCAGAAGTGTGAAAAACGTTTGTGGCTCATTTTTTTTTTCAGTACCGTTATAACTTTTGATCAGTCACTGAATGAACTGTTGTTAAGTAGAGGACTTCCTGTGTTTGGTTTAAGACAGGGGTCGGCGACCTTAAGCACTCAAAGAGCCACAAAGGTCCTAACTGGAAGTTCCGCGTTCAATTCTGGAGCCGACTAGAAGTCCAGCTCCTCCACCATAGAGTCTCCTCCTAGCGTGGCATCCTTTTTCCTCTACCTATCCTAACTGAAAGCCCTATCAATTGTGGAGCTGGCCGGAAAACTCGCCCCTTGCCGTAGAGTCTCCTCCCAGCACGCCCTGCTTCTCCCCAACCCCTCTCCCAAAAAATCAGAAGCTCCTCTCAAAATTGTGGTGCCGACTGGTGACAGGGAGCCGCAGCAGAGAGATGAAAGAGCCACATGCAGCTCCCGAGCCGCAAGTTGCGGTCCCCTGGTTTAAGAAGTGGCAGCCAAGGGCCGGGTTTAGGTCCCTCAACGCACTGAAAGATCTTCCCAGCAATGAATCCAAACTGCTGCACAACTCTTAATATATAATTCACGAGCAAGGCAGCCGGCGTTGCTTTCATCTGGAAGCGTTTTTCAATTTGTGCGGAATGTTCTCGTGGCTTCCTCTAGATCAGTGATGGCGAATCTTTTTTGGCCGCCGTGCCAAAAGCGGGGTGAGCACAGGGGGGGAGGGGTGTTTGCTGTACGCTGGCATGCCACACCCATAATGCTATGCACATGCCCCCTGTGTGCATGTGTGCGACACCCCCCCCCCTTGCGTGCATGTGTGCGCCCTCCGCTTTTGCAGTGGTTTTTTTCACCCTCCCCAGGCTCTAGAGGCTTTCTAGGAGCCTGGGGAGGGCGAAAACCTGCCCCCACCTCGGATGCCCTCCAGAGGCCTCTGGAGCTTCCCTGAAGCCTCCGGAAGGCAAAAAACAGACCTACAGGGAACCCGGAAGTTTGGGAATTGTGACTTTTGGTTTGTCCATAGGCCCGTTTTTTGCCCTCCGGAGACTTTAGTGAAGTGTCCTGAAGGCTACAGAGGTAGAAAATCGCCCCTATGGACAAACCGGAAGTCCCCAATCCCCGAACTTCCGGGTTCCCCATAGGTCTGTTTTTCGCCCTCCGGAGCCTTCAGGAGGCTTCCCTGAGGGCTGCGGAGGGCAAAAACCGGTCCTACGAGCAAACCGCAAGTCTGTTGCTAAGCTTCCGGTTTGCCTGTAGGGCCAGTTTTTCGCCCTCCGGAGGCTTCAAGGAAGCCTCCGGAGGGCGAAAAACGGGCTCAAAAGAAGGCCGAAGTCAGCTGGCCAGCCCTGACAAATGCCTCTGCGTGCCAACTGTGGCACACGTGCCACAGGTTCACCATCACGGCTCTCGATCTTCACATGACTCTCTTGAAAAGAAGGACCAATGGCGGGGGGTGGGGAGAGATAAGAGCAGGGTTCCAATATTTGAGGGGTTGCCCTAAAGAAGAGAGGGGGGCGGGCGGGATCAGCGGATTCTCCAAAGCACCTGAAGGCAGGAGAAGAATAAGGGGTGGAAACTAATCAAGGAGAGAAGCAAGGAGGAATTTCCTGACAATGAGGACAATTAACCAGTGGAACAGCTTGCCACTAGAAGTTGTTGGCGCTCCAACTGGAGGTTTTCAAGAAAAGATTGGACCACCATTTGTCTGGGGTCTAATGACTCTTGCCTTGGGCAAAGGGTTGGACTAGAAGACCTCCAAGGTGCCTTCCAGCCCTATGATTCTATGACAGCCTCTCAAATATTGGAAGATATTTGCTATCAGGTTTTCCCTTCCCAAGCTTTCTCTCCGTGAGGCTTAATATTTATAACGTGCTGTATTCATTAAATCTGTTGGCTGCCCATCTCACTACCAGGGTTCTCTAAGGGAAACGCAGGGAGTCCTCGACATACGGCCCCATCTGAGCCCCAAATTTCGGTGGCCCGAGACCTTTGTTCCATGAGCTTTGCTTCATTTATATGACCTGTCTTGCCATGGAACGCCTGATTTAGTGACACGGGTGTTAAGTGAATCCGGCTTCCCCATTGACTTTGCTTTTTCAGAAGGTCGCCAAAGGAGATCACAGGATGCCGAGATGCTGGAACCGTCGTAAGTAGGAACCAGGGGCCAACTGTCCAAATATGTATCGCGTGACCACGGGGATGATGCAACGGACGTGAGAAACGGGCGTAAGTCCCTTTTCTCAGCACTGCAACTTTGAACCGTCACTGTACAGGGCATCCCCAACTTGCAACAGTTCACTTAGTGACCAAACTTTAAAACAGCACCCCCAAAAGTGACTCAGGATCGTTTTTCACATTTAACAACCATCGCAGCTTCTCCATGGTCACTTGAACCCCCCCCCCCGCCCAAATTCAGATGCTGGGCAACGGATTCGTATTTATGACGGTCGCAGTGTCCCGTGGTCACGTGATCTCCCCCTTTGGCGACCTCCTGAGAAGCCAAAGCAAAGGGAGAAACCGGTTTCGCTTAACAACCAGGGTACTAATTCGCCAGCGGCAGTGATTCACTTTAACCGCCGTGGCGAGAAAAGTCGTAAACATGGGGCAGAACTCACGGAAGACGCGTTTCCGCTTAGCCACGGGAATTTTGGGCTCAACTGCTGTCGTAAATCGAGGATTACGTGTAATCTCACTCCCTTTAGACCAGGGTTTCTCAATCTTGGCGACTTTTAAGTCTTGTGGACTTCAACTCCCAGAATCCCCCAGCCAGCTGCGCTGGCTGGGGGATTCTGGGAGTTGAAGTCCACAAGACTTAAAAGTCACCAAGGTTGAGAAACACTGCTTTAGACATTCTTTGTACAAAACCCTTTTATCATCTCTCTTGCTCTTCTCTGCAGTCTGTTTAGGGCCTTGGAGTCTTTTTATTTTTGTATCCCAAGGCAGCGCTGCAGAATGGGAAGATCAGGGCTGGCCAAAGTCAACACTTGGCTCTATCCCTTATACCAGTTTCCTGGGCAACTCTTAGCTTTTTTAAAAATAAAATAAAATAAAATAACAGTTCCGGAAGCCAATCTCCTTCTGGCTCCTTTCCCCGTCCTTGCTTTTGCAAAATATCTCCAAAGCCAAGCTTAAGGCCTAAATAAATAAACCTATTTATTTTAGCAATGGGTTCTCACTCCAGAATTTGCCCCCTTTCTGCCCATCGAAACCATCGTCACAAGGATAGAATCCCGGTGGGAACGACAATCACGGAGACACAATTCACATCCTCAACAAGAGTTGCACAAGGACAGGGGTGCCAATTCCCTCCCCACCACTATCACCAGTTCCGTGGCACTCTGCGGGGGTTGCAGCCCATTCGAAAGTGGGCCGTGGAAGTGGTGTGTGAGAGCAGGTGACTTCGTTTGTGAAAGCACATTTGTGAAAGTTACAACGGGGGCTAAACAAAAAGTGACTTAGGAGGCTGCGTCTTACACTTATGACCGTGGCAGCGTCCCCATGGTCACAGAATCGTAATTCAGACGCGTTGGCCACTGACTCACATTTATGACGGTGGCAGTGGCCGAAGGTCGCGGGATCATGCCGCCCGAGCAGGAGAACCCTACAGCAGTGATGGCAAACCCTTTTCTTCCTTTTATTGTGCGCCCCCTCAATATCCACACACTTGCACATGCGCCCAATACCCCTCTCCAGGCTCCGAAGGCTTTCCTGAAACCCGGGGAGGGCGACAACGGCCTCCCCCAGCGGGAAATGGATCGTTTCCGAACTTCCGGTTGGCCCATTGGGGCAGTTTTTCGCCCTCCTCAGCCTCTGGAAGCTCTTCTGAAGCCTTGGGAGGGTGGAAACGGCGTCCCTTGGCCCTCCGGAAGGGTGAAAAATTAGCTGGCTGGTGTGCGCATGTGGAGGACTGCTGAGACACCAAGTATGGTTCCATGTGCTACCTGTGGCACGCATGCCACAGGTTTGCCATCCTGGCCCTGCACCATTTCTGACTGCTGCTCTGTACACAGTCTCCTGCTTGGGCTGGGGGTTGGACTAGATGACCTCCAATGTCCCTCTTCCAAGTTAAATCTGTGAAATCCTTTGAGACTTCCTGACAAGCAAAGTCAATGAGGAAAGCCTGACTCACTTCATAGCCGAGATACTGATGATAATACAATATAATACAACAGCGGAGTTGGAAGGGACCTTGGAGGTCTTCTAGTCCAACCCCCTGCCTAGGCAGGAAACCCTATACCGTTTCAGACAAATGGCTATCCAGAATCTTCTTAAAGACTTTCAGTGTTGGGGCATTCACAATTCCTGGAGGCAACTTCTGTTCCACTAATTAATTGTTCTGTCAGGAATTTCTCCTTAGTTCTAAGTTGCTTCTTTCCTTGATTAGTTTCCACCCATTGCTTCTTGTCCTACCCTCAAGTGCCTGTTCGTGGACGACCGAAGTTACAACGGCACTTTAAAAAAGTGACTTATGACTGTTTTTTCATGCTTACGACCCCTGCAGCATCCCCGTGGTCATCTGATCAAAATTCAGATGCTTGGCCAGATTCACATTTACGACGGTCGCAGCGTCCTGGGGGGGTCACATGATCCCCTTTTGTGACCTTCTGACCAGCAAAGCCAATGGGGAAGGTGGATTCGCTTAACAACCGTGTAACAACGGCAGGGAATCACTTAACCGCTGCGGCAAGAAAAGTCGTAAAATGGGGTGAAATTCACATCACAGGTGTCTCACTTAGCAACTTGAAATGTTGGGCTCGATGTGGTCGTAAGTCGAGGGCTCCCCAGCAGGTATTTGGTGCCCATTGAGCAGGACTGGGCCAGCCTATCTACAAGACAATTAGACCTTCAGCTCCTGGGGATAGGATTAAGACATGACCCTCCAGGACATAGCAAATTTTTCAGATTATAAAATGCACCTGACTATAAGACGCACCTAAAATTAGAAGAGGAAAACAGCCTCCCCCCAAGAGCTTTTTGGCCTCCGCACACCGTATTTTCAGCCCTTTTGGGGGGCCTTTTTTCGGCCCTTTTCCAGGTTTTTTTCTACCCATTTTCAAGGCTTTTGGGGTCTTTTCTGAGCATTTTTTCAGTCCATTTTTGAAGCTTTTTTGGCCCGTTTTTGAAACTTTTTTCAGCCCATTTTTATGCTTTTTCCAGGCCGTTTTTGAGGCTTTTTTGAGACTTTTTTCAGCCTGTTTTCGAGACTTCTTTGGACCGTTTTTGAAGCTTTTTTTGGCCATCCCCCCCCCCAAAAAAAACAGGCTGGAAAAAAGCCTAAAAATGGGCTGAAAAAAGCCAAAAAATGGGCTGAAAAAAGCCTCAAAAATGGACCAAAAAAAGTCCCGAAAACGGCCGAAAAAAATCCTGAAAACAGGCCAAAAAAAACCCCTCAAAAACGGGCCCCAAAAAGGGAGATGTGGGTGGGCGGAGCTTAGGCAATATTCAGTCTATAAGACGCACAGACATTTTCACTCCCTTTGGGGAGACAAAAAGGTGCATCTTATAGTCCGAAAAATACGATAATAGGATTACCCCTCTAGCAGCAGGGCTCACTTCCTTTCAAAATTTCCTAAGGACATGGCGTCACCCAGCAAGGTTAAACCAAATGTATCACAGACAACCTCAGCTGTGACCCCTGCACAGCCCCATGGGAACCTGACAGCAGCCAATAGAATACTTATTCTTGCACAGGAACAGGAAGCTCCAGTTCGAAGCCCAAGAGAGGGTACAAAAAACCCACCCACTCTCAACTCCATTTGGTCGGCTGCCCAGAATGACATGTGGGTTCTGCTTCATCATTAAACCATCTTTCCAATCAGTCTCCATGCTTCCAATGTTCCCCCCCCGCCCCCCCCCCCAAAAAAAACCTGGAACCGAACCAGATGGATTTTTCTTCCAACAGTAACAACAGCAGCAATTCCCTTAACAACGGTGGCAAGAAAGGAGACAAAACTCACTTAAAAAAATGTTTCGCTTAGCAGCAGAGATTTAGGGCTCCGTCGTGGTTGTAAGTCAAGGACCACCTCTATGCAGATAGCCCTCGATTTCTGAGCATAATTAATCCAGGAATTGCAGCCATAAATCATTTGGTGTATATGCTTATGTGTGTGTTTGTGTACATGTACGCATGTATGGAGAGAGAGGGGGAGAGAGGGAGAGGGAAAGAGAGAGAGAGAGAGAGAGGATGAGAATGAGTTTGGGCTTTCTATGGTATTGCAGATCACAATACTAGGTTTCTTTTTCCTGGAGTGGTTTTTAAAAAATTGAAAATGAAAGTGTAGCAGCTTTTACCACAGGTTTTTAAAAGGGTAAATGTCCAGTTAATTTAAAATTTCAAATTTGGGGGGGGGGGGGGAGAGTCTAGCTAAAAATTTAAAGTTCAGGCAGATTAAAAAAATGTCTTGTTTAAGGATTTAAATCCTAAGAACTACATTTCTGGCTTTTTTTCCCCCTGCAGTGGTTGTTAAGCAAGCATTAAGCAAATGCAGCGGTCCTTATGCGAATCTGTTCTTTTGAATGGCCGTTTTTGGGGCTGAAAGCCAGCATTAAAAAAAAAAACCCTTGAGAATTGCAGTGGTGCATGTCTGCAGAGTGTACGATGGGTCTTAAAGTTGGGACGGCTGGGTGAGCAGAGTGAGGATTTATGATGTCTGGGGAGTGTTTTATGGCCCATAAAGCTGTTCCAGTGGACCTTCGTAACGTCGTCGCTCATAGGAGGAGAGGTTGTTAAGCGAGGCTTTCCTGCTTTTCTCTTGGCGAGGTTTTCACGCAAGGATCACGATCTCCAGCAACACCTTTAAGATATACAACTATTTATATATCTCCGCATGACTAGGCCGAGGGTGAAATTTGTGGAGGGAAAAAAAACAACAAAATGGCCAGCAAGCTTACAACATAGGCTAGTCCTCAACTTATGACCACAATGGGGCCTAAGATTTCTGTCGCTGAGTGAGGCATTTGCTCAATGAGTTCCGTTCCATTTTACGATTTTTTTCTCCTGCCATTTGTCTACGGGAATTATCAGTCGTCCAGGTCAGAGTTTTCCCAAAGGTCATTTATTTTTATTTTTTTTGCAATAGGCAAATGAGATTTTCTGGTTTTTCTTTGAAGATGTTTTGCTTCTCGTCCAAAAAACTTATTGGATCCTTCTGTCAAGAGTTTGCTGCAGAAAAATCAAATCCAGAAAGCACCCACAGATAACCAATTCAGCTGGATTCATTAACTTCTTTATATACGTAACGGATGAATAAATGCACAATACCAATATAGGTTTTCTCCAACATGGTAGTAGTTACAACAGTGTTTCTCAACCTTGGCAACTTGAAGATGTCTGGACTTCAACTCCCAGAATTCCCCAGCCAGCATTCGTGAATGCTGGCTGGGGAATTCTGGGAGTTGAAGTCCAGACATCTTCAAGTTGCCAAGCAAACACAGGCGGTAGCAACACAGCAGAGAGGAGGTTTCAGTTCAGAGTTCAGAGCAGACGGAGTAGTTTCAGTTCCGACTCTCAGCACAGACTCAGATCTGTTTAAAGCTCCCATTGGCTGATTTAGTTGCTATGCCTATTTATTGGCTGGCCTTGTTACCATGTCTCTCCCAGTCATGAATATTCTAACAAATTTCCCTACCGACTCAGGGCGGAAGCAGCTTCTGGGACGAGAAACGAAAGGTCTTCAAAGAAAAACCAGAAAATCCAGTTGGCTGTTAAAAAAAAAAAAAAAAACCACCTTTGGGTTTTCCTGCCGTGGTTGTTCAGTGACTCACCACAGTTGCTAAAATTAGCAACGCGGTTGTTAAGTGAATCTGGCTTCCCCGTTGAAATTGCTGCGCCGGAAGGTCGTAAAAGAGGATCACATGACGCACCCCTGCGGGGACACTGCAACTGTCACAAATATGAGACAGTGGCCAAACATCTGAGTTTTGATCAGGGGTTCACGGAGATGCTGCAACGGTCAGAAGTGTGGAAAACAGATGTAAGTTTTTCAGTGCTGTTGTAACTTCAAACAGTCACTAAATGAACTGTTGTAAGTCGAGGACTACCTGTACAGAATTTAACTGTGATAAGAGCCACTCCCTATCTTTGCTTAGCTAATCTTTCTTCTGTTAATGGGGTGGAAATTTTTTAGGTTCCACTGAAGAAAGCTGTATTTTTTTTTTAACTTCACAAGAATTCAAGGAGTCCTTGACTTACAACCACAATGGAGCCCAAAACTCCCATCGCTAAGCGAGGCAATTTTACAAGCAATCTTGCCCCCATTTTACCACCTTTCTCAGCCACCAGTGTTAAGCAAATCAGCACAGTTGTTCAATTACTAACACGGTTGTTAAGTGAATCCGGCTACCTCATTGCTTCTCAGAAGGTTGCAAAAGGGGATTGCGTGGCCCCAGGTCACGTTGCGACCGTCACAAATACGAGTCAGTTGTTGCCAGGCGTCCAAATTCGCATCACGTGACCGTAGGGGTGGTGCAGCGGTCGTTAAGTGTGAAAAATGGTCCTAAATCATACTTTTCTCAGTGCTGTTCTAACTCTGAACGGTCACTAAACAGAGAGTCGTAAGTCAAAGGTTACCTGACCGATCTATCATAGCCCTGAGTTTACACATTCCCTTTCCAAACATTTTCTTTAACGTCACATCACAATCCAGAAAGCAGTTTTGTTCCTTCACGTGGACAATCAAAACAAGTGGCTTCCTTCATCAAAGGAAAAAAGAGATTAGCTATTGCTGTTAGGCGAAGCTTTTTCATCTTTTGAAGATAAAGAGATCAATTCTTAGGATGCTTTTTTTTTAAAACAAAAAAAAAAACAGAGATAGAGGTTATTAAATAGCTTCCCTGAAAACCTCGCTTGAGCCGGAGAATCACAGTGTCACAGAACAGAGAAATGCTGTGAAAATTCAACAGCTTCACACAAAAGGCAAGACAAAAAAGTGAGGCCACAACAGCACTTCATGCAAAAAATAGACAGAAGAAACCAGACCGAAGTTTAAACGGATTCTTTTCTTTTGGAAAGAATTATAGCTACAGGGTACTGATATTTCCATAGGTGAACAGGTAGTCCTCAACTTACGACCCACAGTTGGGCCCTAAGTTTCCGTTGCTAAGCAAAACAGTTGTTCAATAGAAACAGCACTTATATACCGCTTCACAGTGCTTTGCAGCCCCCTCAAAGAGGTTTACGGAGTCGGCATCTTGCCCCCAACAATCTGGGTCCTTATCTTGCCACGGTCGTTAAATGAATCATTGCAGTTGTTAAATTAACAACATGGTTGTTAAGGTAAGCTGGATTCCCCCTTGATTTGGCTGGCCAGGAGGTCGCAAAAGGGGACACTGCAACCGTCATAAATACATGTCAGCTGGTAAGTGTCTGAATCTGGATCACATTGACTGTGGGCATACTGCACCGGTTGTTAAGTGTGAAAAGTGGACGTGAGTCCATTTTTTTCAGTGGTGCGATAACTTCGAATGGTCACTAAATTAACTGTTCTAAGTCAAGACGTATATGCCCTATGAAACTCACTCTGCTCAACAAATGTATAACACGCAACTTTCAAGTTTTCACAAAAAAAAAACACTCTTCACTGTGTGTTTCCAACCACTTTCTGAACGGATTCAAGTTCAAATCCCAACAATTCTCCAAAATCCCAACTATTCTCCAAAGCACCTGAGGGCAGGACAAAAAGCAATGGGTGGAAATTAATCAAGGAGAGAAGCAACTTAGAACCGAGGAGAAATTTCCTGTGAGAACAATAAATCAGTGAAAACAACTTGCCTCCCAAAGTTGTAAATGCTCTGGAGGTTTTTAAGAAAACACTGGAGGTTTTTAAGAAAATGTTGGATATCCATTTGTCTGAAGTGGTATAGGGCTTCCTGCCTAAGCAGAGGGGTTGGACTAGAAGACCTCCAGGGTCCCTTCCAACTCTTATTATTCTATTCTAATTCCAAACCACTTTTAACAGATATTAAAACCACTAAGCTGCTTTTTTTCCTAAATAATCTACCTTTCGTATTTTTAAAACCTTGTTTACAATCTATATTACCGGTGACAATGATCAGTGGCTGGATCCTCTAACTTTAACCTAACTCTAGTTAAAACTGTTTCACCTCTAGATATCTTGGAGCGTTTCTTGACTGATGTATTTTTTAACTATGACCGCTTTGAGTCAAATATGCTGCGAATAGCAGCTTATTGAGTCGGCTTCGTAAGACCGAGTATATACTGTAAAGTTTCAAATCACTCATATATTTTATTATAATTTAGCCTGCCTTAATTAGGAGCAACGAAGTCCATGGAAATGAACACTGAACAGAAAGGGGTGGGGGAGCCAACTAATTAAAATAGGCATTAAAACAAAAATCCCTCTCGAAAGCACTGTGAATAATGAAGCATTGTTCTCACCTCCAGTTCTCCATGGAAGATTTAGCTCTCAGTATACGGAGAGGAAGCTGAGCCTCTATACTTCGATTTATATAATTAATGTATTTTACTTTATATAATACAGGTACACGATTACTCTAACCAGATATACAGCCTGATGACAGAGAAAAATCTGATATATATGTAATAATTTAGAAAAGATGCGAGCTAAAGTTTTTAAGTTAATGCAGGCCGTCCCCAACTTACAACCATTGGTTTAGTGACGGTTCAAAGTTACAACGGCACTGAAAAAAGTGACTTAGGACAGTTTTTCACACTTATGACCATTGCAGCGTCATTCCCCACGATCACACGATCAAAATTTAGACACTTGGCAACTGGCATGTATTTATGACGGCTTTAGTGTCCTGTGGTCACGTGATCCTGCTTTGAGACCTTCTGACAACGAACGTCAATGGGGAAGTCAGATTCACTTAACAACCCTATTACTAACTTAATGACAGTGATTCACTTAACAACTGCTGCAAGAAAGGTGGTAAAATGGGACAAAGCTCACTCAACAACTGTCTGGCTTACCAACAGAAATTTTGGACTCAATTGTGATCATTTACTAATTTAGTAACTGCCATGTTTCACTTAACAAGTGTGGCATGAAAGGTCATAAAATGGGACAAAGCTCACTTAACAACTCCCTTGCTTAGTGATGGACATTTTTGGCTCAATTGTGGTCGTTAAGTCGAGGACCAGCCATGAGGGCAAAGGCATGTTTACCCTCACAGCTAGCATAAGTAAAGTTAAAGGTTCGCTCTGCACATATGTCCTACCCGACTCTAGGGGGCGGTGCTCATCTCCGTTTCAAAGCCGAAGAGCCAGCGCTCTCCAAAGACGTCTCTGTGGTCATGTGGCCGCCATGACTAAATGCCAAAGGCTGTTACCTTCCCATCAAAGGTGGCCCCTATTTTTCTACTTGCATTTTTACGTGCTTTCCAACTGCTACCCTGTTTCCCTGAAAATAAGACCTCCCCGGATAATAAGCCCAATCGGGCTTTTGAGCACATGCGCTAAAATAAACCCTCCCCTGAAAATAAGCCCTCCCTGAAAATATTGCAACACAGCAGCAGCCATGAGGTGACCACGCTCGCCGCCTCCTGCACCTCAAAAATAGTAAGACCTCCCTGAAAATAAGGCCAAGCGCTTATTTCGGGGGTCAAAAGAAAATAAGACCCTGTCTTATTTTGGGGAAAACACGGTAGGTTGGCAGAAGCTGGGACAAGTAACGGGAGCTCACTCCGTTACGCAGCACTAGGGATTCGAACCGCCAAACTGCTGACCTTTCTCATCGACAAGTTCAGCACCTTAGCCACTGAGCCACAAGCTAGCATAGGAACCCCACAAAACAGGTTGTTTGGGGGCACACCACCTAGGAAAAACTGGCACACATTTGCTTTCAGGAGGCAACACAAAGACACTCCAATGGCTTTTGTCGTCCTTAAATTACGGGTAAAAGCAGCAGTCAAAAGCAGCCTATAAGTACAAAGTCCCAAAGAAGCTTTTTACAAAAAGGCAACTGAACTTCCTTGTTTTTCTCCCCCTTTGGAAACATTTTCCTTCCCATCCCAAAAGCTTGATTAGGGAGTTGGGCTAGAAGACCTCCGAGGTTCCCTTCTAATATCTGTTATTCTGCTTCTTCAGTTCTAACTTCAATTATGGTAGAACTGAAGGAGCTTCTTGGGTAAGAAGGAAAAGGGTTTCAAAGGGGGAAAAAAACCTCAAACAAAATCCAGTTGCTTTTTGGAAAAAGCATCTTTGAGACGATCATGACTTGGATGGTTGAGAATCTCCGTAGATATTAGAAGTACGAGGGGTTGAATTTAGCAGGTGCTTTCGACTCCAGATATACTTTTTAAATATATATTATTAAAGCTGTCCATTTGTCGTTGTCATCCCAAACATATGGGTAAGGAAGTAAAAGTCTGAAGGCTGATTTGTCTCTTCTATCTTTGTGAGATTCCACAGGAACATATAAACATACATACATACAAACAAATATAATTCTTGACTGATGACCACAATTGAACTCAGAACTGTTTCTGGCTAAGAGAGATATATGTGAAGTGCATTTTGCCCCAGTTTACGACCTATCTTGCTGCCGTTGTTAAGGAAATCGCTGCAGTTGTTAAGTTAGTAACATACTGATCAACGAATCCAGCTTCCTCATTGGCTTTGCTTGTCAGAAGGTTGCAAAAGGGGATCACATGACCCCAGGACACTGCCACCGTCATAAATATGAATCGCTTGCCAAGCGTCTGAAATTTGATCGCATGACCCTGGGGATGCCGCAATGGTGATAAGTGTGAAAAAAAGGTCATAAGTGTGAAAAAAAGGTCCTGGGTCACTTTTTTCAGTGCTGTTGGAACTTCGGTCACTAAGCGAACTTTTTTAAGTCAAGGATTAGGTAGGTAAGGTACATAGACAGATAGACAGATGATTGATAGATATAGATTACAGATAGTAGACAGAAAGATGAGACAGAGTGAAAGAGAGAGAGAGACACGTAGGTAAGTAAGAAAATAGACATACAGATGACAGATAGTTGACATATAGAGATGATATAGATAGATAGATAGATAGATAGATAGATAGATAGATGAGAGAGAGAGATGATAGACAGACGAGAGAGAGAGAGAGAGAGAGGGAGAGAGATGATAGACAAATGATAGAGATAGATAGTTAGATAAGAGAGAGAGGGAGAGAGATGATCGATGATAGATAGATAGATAGATGAGAGAGAGGGATGATAGACAGATGATAGAGATAGATAGATGACAGAGAGAGAGAGAGATGATAGACAGATATGTGAAAACATGCAGGCCTTCATCCTGCAGTAGACAGACAATGGCTAAAGTGAGGGTGATATATACACACACGCACGCACATATATGCATACATATATACATAGGCACACACATATGTGTGTGTATGTGTGTATACACACACACACACACAACTGCAGATACAACGCCAGAGCTTAGTTGAGGCACCTGACCCCCAAGTCATCTCCTGAGGGTCCCCCTCCTGGGACCTTCTGCTCCATCCTCATAGGGCTGGGCAGCCCTCTCCCTCCCCTGACAACCCAGGCTTTGTCCCCTAGAGGTGGACCAGGACCCCGCTCCTTCGATCCTCGGACTTGCCCAGAGACCCTTCCCCACTTGACTCCCAGGTTTGCTGGGACCCCCTGAGCGCCCTCGGAGGGGATGAGGGAGGGCTGCATTGGGTGAACCCCCCCTTCCCTTTGGAAAAGTGGGGAGGGTCCTGCAAGGGGTCGGTGACCGGAGGAGAAGGATGCCGGGGGTGGGGGGGGTGGGATGGAGGTCGGGGAGGGGGTAAGGGGTCAGCGGAGGCTCCCTCGGGGTCAGAGGGCGGAGCCTGCGGCGCCCAGGAGGAGGTCCCCTCCCCTTTGGCCACGCCCCCGACCCTCCCCTGTGGGGGGGCTCTGACAGAAAGACGCAGCGGGCTTTCCCCCCCTCCCCCACAACGTCCCCCGGGGGCGAAGGGAAGGCGCCCTTTCTTCGGCCCGCTCCCCGCTTCCTTCCCGGTCCCTTCCGCCTCTTTTCACTCACTCACTTTCGCCTCCACCAGCTCCGCCGCCATCTTGGCTTCCAGCGTCCAACGCGCCGGGGACAGGTGGAGGGAGGGGAGGGAGGGAGGGAGGGTGCAGAGAAAGGGGGAAGAGCCGCTGCCGTCACGTGACGAGGCCGCCGCCAGCCAATCCCGAGGCTCGCCGGCCCGCGGCGCCTGCGCAGAAAAGGCGGCCGGCGAGGCCGGCGCTTAGCACCGCCAGCAAGAGCTCCGGGGCGCATGCGCGATGGCCGCCGCGGCGCCTTTTACCCGTCTGGACTTTGCCCGCTTTTCTCCCCACCATCCGTCCCAGAAGCGCGCATGCGCCTAGAGAAAGCTGGGGGGGGGGGGTTGTCCCAGCCGGCCGTCTTCCCCTGAAGGGGGAGGGGATAAAAAAACAGACGCATGCGCAAGGAAAGGTTGACGAGAAAATGCGACGCATGCGTGTGAAGGCTGACATAAACCCACCAGGGTCCGTCTCTATCTCTCTCCGGATTCGTTCGGCCCCTTTGGCCGCGCCCCTCCCTTCGAGCTCTTAAAGGGATATGTCTCCTTAATCTGGAAAGTGGGGAAGGGGAGGGTTTGGAATGGGGAGGGGGCTTGTTTATAACTCATTTGTATCACTTGCGTTTGCTTCAGCTTGGCAAGGAGGTTATGGAAACAAAGCCCCCCATTCTTGGGCGAAGTAGAATTTCTTGGGTGCAAAACCAGGAAGGATCGATAGGGGGTGACAAAACGAGAGAAAAATGGAAGTCTGTGTTGCCATCTAGAGGACATTCTGGGAGTTGCAGCCAAGATCTTGACAGTCACAGCCAAGTACTTGCCAGCTACAATTCAGGCTATTGACCCTTAGAGTTGGAAAGGGGTCTCTTGAGGCCATCTAGTCCAGCTCTCCACTCAGGGCAAGACCTAAATAAGGTTGTGCCCTGAGCAGAGAGCTGGACTAGATAGCCTCAGATGGTCTCCGCTCAGGGCAAGACCTCCAAGGAAGGAGATAGGTCCACAGTCCACCTCCTGTTGCAGCCTCATCTCTGGTTGGCAGCTTCTCCTCCTTCCTTGAAATTTTACCCTATTGCTTCTTTTTAATCATTATTCGTTAAATGACAGATTAACAATCTGGTAATGGTTATCAACATATGGTATGAATTTATCAAGAAAAGTTCTGGACATGCTATTTTTTTTTTTTTCAAATGAGATAACTTGTTTAGTAGATTATGGGAATGCTGGAGATGTAATATATTTTGAGTTTGGAAGAACAAAATTTGTTTGGCAAATTAATCAAATATAAAGGTTCCCCTCACACATATGTGCTAGTCATTCCCGAACTCTAGGGGGCGGTGCTCATCTCCATTTCAAAGTCGAAGAGCCAGCGCTGTCCAAAGACGTCTCTATGGTCATGTGGCCGGCATGACTCAATGCCGAAGGCACATGGAACGCTGTTACCTTCCCACCAAAGATGGTTCCTATTTTTCTACTGCAGTAGTTAAGCTAGTTACAGGGTTGTTAAGTTAATCTGGCTTCCTCCTTGACTTTACTTGTCAGAAGGACGCAAAAGGGGATCCCATGACCCCGGGACACTGCAACCGTCGTAAATATGAGTCAGTTGCCAAGCAGCTGAATTTTGCTGTTCAAAAGTTTTATTTCTTTTAAGGCAAACATTTCATCATTCCTCAATCAGTAAGACATCGAAGTACAATTTTTTTGTATGTCAAAATAATTCTAGTTTACCACCAAATTCTTGTCTAGCCTAATATATACCCCTCCCTCCCTCCACCCTCTCCCCCAACCCCCCTCCTTCTTCCCCCGCCCGACTTCCCAGAACCCGTACACGGAATGGATTTCTAACAAACAGTCTAAAATCTATTGAGAAAAAAAAGAAATAAAGAAATTAATAACATTCTACATTGACCTTAGCTTCTTCTTACTGAACTAACTTTAAACAATTTAAATCATTTCTGATCTTGAGCATAGGCTAACTGGAATTTCTTGGTCCCATATTTATTTTGTATATAGTCAATCCATTTTTTTCCAGTCTCGTTTATATATCTCATTTGAGTGATCTTTAAGATATGCTGATATTTTAGCCATCTCGGCTAAGTTTGTAACTTTCAATGTCCACTCTTGAGTTGAAGGCAAATCTTCCTTCTTCCAGTATTGCGCCACCAACAGTCTTGCTGCCGTTATTAATAACGGCAGCAAGCAGCTGAATTTTGATTGCGTGACCATGGGGACGCTGCAGCAATCAAGTGTGAAAAATGATCATAAGTCACTTTTTTCAATATCGTTACTTTGGTCGCTTAAACAAATTGTTGTAAGTTGAGGACTACCTGCATAATTGGCTTTGAAAAATTCTTATTGACAGTTCCCTGTTCAACTGGCTTGCAGCTTTGAATGAGTTGTTCCAAAGGGTTCCTCATGTTTCGGTTGATCATGAGATGAAGAAAATGTTCAGCTGGTTTACAAATGTTGCCAAATGAAATTGTAATCCTCAGAAGACAAAAGTGCAGTGCGGATCATTGTGACAGGGTAGGAAATTGGAAATAATGTAAAAGGAAGTTTGAAATAGACAAATATGGCATTCTTTCTCTAGGAAACCGACTCCTGTCGGTTGCAGAATCAGGAACATCTAGACTGACTGCAGTATTTGTAAAAAAAATAAATAAATACAAGAATGCCGTGGGGTTGTAAAAAAAAACCCCGTAAAACACAGTTTTTAGACAACATGAAAGAGAAGTAGCATTTCTTCAAACCGCCAGAAGTAATATTTCTGCATTATTTTGCTTTCTGCACTCTCTTTGAGATGCCTTTTTGGGCAAAAAAAAAAAAAAAACTGAAAGAAGAAAAGTTTTCCAAGAACGCAGAGACCAGACCAATAGATTTATTGTGAGAATGTTAATTAAGATAAAAATAAAGGAAGGAATTACAATTTGGTTAAAGGCAGCAGGGTGAAAATTGAGGAGACCATGGATTTTGGGGGCTGCCTTGGGCCCAAAAGAAGCTGGGTATTGTGGCCTATCAGCAGACAGTGAAGAGGTTGGGGAGGAACATGGGCCAGTCCTGGAGGCTGGGGAAGGCTCGGACGAGGGCTCTGCGTTGGAGGCAGAGGTGGGGCCAAGGCCATCTGGCAGAAGAAAGAACAGCTCAGAAATCTGGTCCGACTCGTGACCCGTCAAATGCGCGCTCGACAAAAGCGCGCCGACAAAAGCGCACTGCGAAAACAGCGAAGACGAAATCGGGCCCACAGAAGCGCGCCAATAAATGTGCGCCGACAAAAGCGCGATTAGGGTTAAGGTAAGGGTAAGGGTTATTACGTTGTATTAAGTTGTTTGTTGATGGCGCGTTTTCGTCGGCGCGCATTTATCGGCGCGTTTCTGTGGGCGCGATTTCATCTTCGCTGTTTTGTCACGGCAGTTTTGTCAGCGTGCTTTTGTCGAGCGCGCATTTGTCAGTGAACTGGTCCGACTTGGGAATAAAGCCGCAGGAGGACGGTGAATGGCCGCTCCCATAGGAAATAAAAGAGGAGGGAAAGGGAAATAAAAGAGGAGGGAAACAATTTTCATTTGTTTCAGGAGTGCGAAGATCTGTCCGTGAATCTCAGAGACTCTGTGCCAAAGTCTTTCCCTGCACAGCACCTCATTTGGAAAATATTGACATGGCAGCTTTCCAAGATAGATAAGGTCTGTGGTCATAAATACTCCTTTGAAAGACTCTTTGCCAGGCCTTTGCTGAATGCGAATGAGAGGGATTCACATTCGTTTAATAAAAGGGGTTTTGTTGGGACCAGGAATCTGCTTTGTGCTTTTTGGGGAAGCATAGAGTGCAACACTGGGTGACTTTGGCCTAGTTCCTCCCTCTTTGGCCCAGGATGGAGAAGGCCAGGGCAAGCCACTTCCAAAAAAATGTTTCCAAGAAAACAGCAGGAAATGGCGCAGGAAGTCAAAAGAGGAGGAGAAGAACAAGAACAAGAGAAGGAGAGAAAGACGAGGCGGCATAATTTCACAGGAAGCGTAGCGGAAGCAGGGAATCAACTTTCGTCAGGCATAGTGTGTCAATCCTCAGGAACGCAGTTGAAACATGCTTGGGATAAATGCCTGTCCATCATGCGGTAATTTTTTTATTAATAACAAAATGAAAATAAATACAACAATAATAACGTAAACAATAAATAAAAATTAACATGTTTGCAAATTAATTAATAATTAAAAATAATAAAAAGGTGGGGGAGAAACCTCCCAAAAACTCAGAGGACCCACTGGGTCCTTCTCTAACATCCATTTTCTATGTTTCTGTACCTGTAAGGAGAAGGAAGAGAGGAGGGAGGAGGAAGATAGAGAAAATAAAAAATAGAAAACAAAATAGAAGACAATAGAATAGGATAGAATAGAATTACAGAATAGAATAGAGTAGAATAGAATAGAACAGAACAGAAAGAATAGAATAGAATTACAGAATAGAACAGAACAGAATATTGGAATGAAGAATAGAATAGAAATTAGAATAGAATAGAACAGAACAGAATATTGGAATGAAGAACAGAACAGAGATTAGATTAGAGTAGAATAGAGTAGAGTAGAATAGAATAGAATAGAATAGAATAGAATAGAATAGAATAGAATAGAATAGAAAATATCTGGAAGATACATTGGAGGTCTTCTAGTCAATCCCCTGCTTAGGCAGGGAACCCTATACCATTTCAGACAATTGTCCAATCTCTTCTGAAAACTTCCAGTGTTGGGGCATTCACAACTACTGAAGGCAAATTGTTCCATGGATTAATTGTTCTAACTGTCAGGAAATTTGTCCTAATTCCAGGTTGCTTCTCTCCTTGATTAGTTTCCATCTGTAGCTTCTTGTCCTCCTGCTGTTTTGGAGAATAGGTTGACCCCTCTCCTCTCTGTGGCGGCCCCTCAACAATACAATACAATAGAGTTGGAAGGGACCTTGGAGGGTCTTCTAGTCCAACCCCCTGCCTAGGCAGGAAACCCCTATACCGTTCCAGGCAAATGGCTATCCAACATCTTCTTAAAGACTTCCAGTGTTGGGGCATCACAACTTCTGGAGGCAACTTCTGTTTCACTGATTGATTGTTTCTAACTGTCAACTACTGGAAGGCTGCTATCATGTCTCCCCTAGTCCTCCTTTTCATTAAACTAGACCTACCCAGTTCCTGCAACCGTTCTTCATATGTTTTAGTCTCCAGTCCCCTGATCATCTTTGTTGCTCTCTCTGCTCCGCTCTTTCTAGATGAGGGAGAGCTGTCTCCCATAGAATCATCAAAAGTTGGACTCTGTTGGTCCTGTTGGGGAAATCCTCAGTTGTCTTGGCTTATTTTGACCCATGGCCTTGGCTGTTCCTGTCAGTGGGCAAGGAAAGCCTATGGTGCTCGCCAGGTTGGTCAACTACAATTCCCAGCATCCCCGTTGTTGTCCCTGCTGACTGGGGCCATTTTAGTTTGGCTACATCCAAAGGTTTTGATGAAAGGAATGTCCTTCTGGCTTCGGCTCCAAGTGGGGGAAAAGACACTGGAGACATGGAGGCTGCTTGGAAAGATGGTTTTAATGGTGGACAGGACCACATGGCTTGAGCCCTGAACAGAAAAGGGGATCCACATGCTTCAATGTTGGTGGAGAAGAAGAGAAGAGAAGCTGAGTCCCTGTTTTATGCCCTCTCTGGCCTTTGATCTTGAGCTTGTGTTCTGATTGGTTGTCAGATTCCCATGGCGCCATGCAGGGGCAACTCTCTAGGCTGCATTTTGAATCCAGGTTTGGTTGAGTTCTCAGATGCCATGTGGCGAGTTGGGTAAAGGGCCAATATATCATGCCTTAATCCCATCCCCCTGGAGCTGAAGGGGAGAACTCTTTATTATGTAAGCGGACTAGCTCGGCCTTCTTAATGGCCCATTGACAAAGTGGGGATGGGCAGGAAGCTACAGGCAGCTATTCTGTCTTTTAAACATGTTTCTTCCTTTTCACATTCCAGAGAAATATTCTGCCTTTTCAATATTTCCTAGGATATTTCATTTTTTTCTGGGAGAGGGCTGGGTGATACTTCGTACAGCTTCCTATATAATGTTATAATATTATTATCTGGGTAAGTTACCAGTTTATGGCCAAACACACCATCATCACCACACCCATCCGATCATTTTCCCACTCAAATGCTCGGCCTTACAAGGGCCCTGCTGGGAGTTTTTATTTAAACAAGGCATTTTAAAAAAAAAAACCAACCAAATGTCACGTGCAATTAAAAGCAAATAAGACCCGGTAGCAAATAGCTTTTAAAAAGATCTAACTGAAAACAATCATTTGGGCAAAAGCATTCGGCAATCACAATAAGCAATTTAATTGGCGGTAAGCAAGCCATTTTCATTGCTCGGGGGGTTAAATGAGACAATCTGTTAATTACAGGTTGAATGCTCGTTAATCACTGGACAGTTATTAAATCAGTTTTAACAGTAGTGCTCCAGCTGCACAATCAAATAAAAAGAGAGCAATTGGTTATTTTGCCATTGGAACAAAAATACTACACCGATACACCTCAAAGAGAATGCACGCTTTTTTTGAAAAAGCCCTCCTTATTTTGGGTTCTGGGTGTTCTCTGAGCTTGGCTGTTTCCTTGACGGCGTTTCATTACCCAACTAGGTAACATCATCAGTGCTAGTGTAGAAATATTCTCCTTTACTGGTATAATTTGCTTATTGGGGGCAAAGGTACCGTGGGAAGTTATCATCCAGCCCTCTCCAGAAAAATGAACTATCCTAGGAATATTGAAAAGGCAGAATATTTCTCTGGATGTGAAAAGAAGGAAACATGCTTTAAAAGACAGAATAGTTGCCTGTAGCTTCCTGCCAACTTTGTCAATAGGCCATTGAGAAGCCCAGGCTAGCCCACTTTACATAATAAAGACTTCTCCACTGCAGCTGCAGGGGGAAGGGATATTGGAACGTTACTCAATTCTCCACATGGCATCTGGACCTCATCTATACCTGGATTCAAAACACAGCCTAGAGAGTAGCCCCTGCATGGCACCATGGGAGTCTGACAACCAATCAGAATACATTTCTTACACAGGAACAGGAACAGAGAGGTGGGACTAAACAGGGTATAAAAGCCTAGCAAGCCCCTCCCTCAGCCCTTCTCTTCTTCTCCACCAACATTGAAGCATGTGATCCCCCTTTCTGTTCAGGGCTCAAGCCATGTGGCCCTGTCCCAACAATAAACCATCTTTCCAAACAGCCTCCATGTCTCCAGTGTCTTTTTCCCCACTTGGAGCCGAACCCAGAAGGACATTTCTTTCAACAGTACTCCCAGTGCTATAGACGTAAAATAAGTTCAAGAGTTGACAAACAGTGTGGACAAAAATCTTACATGCCTAAGAAGAACTGGTTGCTAATTTTTTTAAAGTTTAATTCCAGGCCCAAAATTTCTAAAAAAAAGTAGAATGGACTCCAGTCTCTTTGAGGTGAATTGGATGTAGTATTTTGCTTCAATACGAAATAATCAATCGCCTCTCTTTCTATTTGACTGTCAGGAGGCCAGCCAAGCCATCATGTCTTTCCCAATCCCAGCCCGCCTGTAGAGGACAACTGCAACGCTAATCCAGCGCTCAAAGATAATCCAGTTTGACATGCCTGCCCTACATAGTTTCGGACAGATGGCTGTCCAATTCTCTCTTAAAAACCTCCAGTGATGGAGAAACCCACAACCTCTGGAGCAGCGGATGGCGAACATTTTTGGCTCATGCGCCATAAGCAGGGGGAGCGCAGGGGGCTCATGAGCGGCGTGCCGCACCCATAATGCAATGCGCGACACAACCACCCCAGCGCAAGGCGATCTCCCCCCATTTTTTGCATGCTTTTTCCCCTCCCCAGGCTCCAGAGGCTTTATAGGAGCCTTGGGGAGGGGGGAAACAGCCCCCCCCGCCCCACGGAGGACGAAAAACGACCTTACGAGGAACTGAAAGTGACTTCCAGTTTGCTCGTAGGGCCGTTTTTTGTCCTCCGGAGCCTTCAGGGACCTTCAGGAGGCCTCCCTGAAGGCTCCGGAGAACTAAAAACGGCCCTACGAGCAAACCGGAAGTGGTTTGCTCGTAGGGTTGTTTTTCGTCCTCCGGCGGGGGGGGGGGAGGCTTTTTTTTTAGGGAGGCCTCCTGAAGGGTCCCTGAAGGCTCTGGAGGGACTAAAACGCCCCTATGAGCAAACGGAAGTGACTTCCGGTTGCTCGTCGGGTCGTTTTTCGGTCCTCCAGAGCCTTCCGAGAAGCATTGAATTGAATTGAATTTTAGTATTTGTATGCCGCCCTTCTCCGGGAGGGACTCAGGACGGCGAACAATCAAAAGGGGAAAAGGGGAACATAGAACAGAATACAAGTAATTTAAATAGGCAAGATCCACAACCACACAAGTCAAGAGGGGAGGGAACTCATCAACCCCAGGCCTGCTGGCAAAGCCAGGTTTTGATGGCTTTTCGGAGGCCTGGAGAGAGGTGAGGGTCCGAATCCCTGCGGGGAGTTCGTTCCAGAGGGCGGAGCTGCCACAGAGAAGGCCCTCCCCCAGGTAATAGCCAGGCCCCTGAAGTCTCCTGAAGGCTAAACTTGGCCTATGAGGAAACCGGAAGTCCGTTCCTGAACTTTCCAGTGTGCCCGTAGGGCCAGTTTTTTGCGCTCCGGAGCCTTCAGGGAAGCTCCCGAAACCTCCGGGGGTGGGGGAGTCTGTTTTCGCCTTCCCCAGGCTCCTATAAAGCCTCTGGAGCTGGGGAGGGCAAAAATGGCTTTTAAAAAGGCGGAACTCAGCTGGCCAGCGCACAGGGCATTTGCGTGTCCTACAAATGGCTCCATGTGCCGCAGGTTCACCATCCCGGCTTAGAGGAACGTTGTGCCACAGATCAGTTGTTCTCACTGTCAGGAGGTTTCTCCTTGGTTCTAGGCTGCTTCTCTCCTTGATTAGTTTCATCCGTTGCTTCTGTTCTCGGCGCTTTCAGGAATAGGCCGAATTCCTTTTCTTTGTGTCAACCTCTCAGCTATTGGAAGACAGAGATTCCTTTTTTTAAGTTGGCATTGTGGATATTTCGCCCTCTTGATCCCTGCAGGGGCAAAAAAGGAAAGTACAGGAGAGCGTTTCAGATTATTCAGGGTTGGGGAGAGGGGACCTTGTATGTCCATCTAGTCCAACCCTCCCACCATTTCAGACAAATGGCAGTCCAATCTCTTCTTAAAAACCTCCGGTGTTGGAGCATTCACAACTTCTAGAGGCAAATTGTCCATGATTAATTGTTCTAACTGTCAGGAAATTTCTTTAGTTATACGTTGCTTTTCTCCTGGATTAGTTTCCACCCATTGCTTCTTGTCCTGCCCAGGGGATGAAGCTCGCACAACTTCGAAGGCAACTTCTGTTCCATGGGTTGATTGTTCTCACTGTCAGGAAATTCCTCCTTATTTCTAGGTGAATCTCTCCTTTGGTCAGTTCCATCCATTCTTCCTGTGCCATCATGCGCTTTGGGAAAAAGCTTGACACCCCCCCCTCTCGTGGCAGCCCTTCAAATTGGTAGGCTGCTCTCCTGTCTCCCCTGTCCTTTTTTTACGTCCTCACTTTTTACGTCCTCACCAGCTCCATGCTTTCCACCCCCCAACTCACTGTCAGCAGCTGCCACCAACCCTGCCATCTCACTCCCTCCGAGGCCCCCACCCCAAGGGGATCATTATATATATATGTGGCTTAAGTGCCAAATCCTGCTAAAAAACCCGAGACGTGGCGGTAAAGCGGGGGCTTTGCAAAGCCAGCCGCCCAGTCTGTGGAACGCAATTAAGGACCTGCCATCTGGCTGCACAAGTGCTTCTTAATTCGTCCTGGACAGTGGGCGCTCCGGGTGGATCACCAAGATGAGCTAAGATCAGGAGGCTCCCCAGCAGAAGGCACCTGGAAGGAAGGTGAAGGCTGAAAACCCAGGGAGGCCCGGTGCCTCCTTCACCATCGACCGCCTTCTCTCAATCAAGGTAAGCCGTCTTCTCAAGAGATCCAGACCTGGGGGATTTCCAGAAGGAGGTCCCAAAGGAAGACCGAGAACTCAACCGCAGCGCCATCCGAAGCTCCGAGCTCCGAGATCTTTCCGACAAAACCAAACCCATCTGTAATTGCTCTGATTTCCACTGCCATCCTTCGTCCCCCAGAAAGAAGCTTCTGCTTTCTGAAATCTACCAGGGATTTGGACCTACCCGTACTTCAAAAACAAGGTGAGTCCCACAAAGATGCTAGACATTACAGAGTGGGAAGGGACCTGGAGGTCTTCAGTCCAACCCCTTGCCTAGGCGGAAACCCTACACCACTTCAGACAATCTCTTCTTAAAAACCAGTGTTGGAGCATCACACTTCTAGAGGAAAATGTTCTACTGATTATTGGTCTTAACTGTCAGGAAATTTCTCCTTAGTTCCAGGTTGCTTCCCTCTTGATTAGTTTTCCACCCATTGCTTCTTGTCCTGCCCTCAGGTGCCTTGGAGGATAGCTTGACTCCTCTTCTTTGTGCAACCCTTGAGATACTGGAACACTTCTATCATGTCTCCCCTAGTCCTTCTTTCTCTTAAAACTAGACATACCAGTTCCTGCAAACCATTCCTAATGTTTCATGCCTCCAGTCCCCAATCCTCTTGTTGGCTCTTACCATACAAAAGCAGATGGAAGGGACCTTGGAGGTCTTCTAGGCCAACCTGCAGAGGCAGGAAAACCTACACATTCGACAAATGGCTATCAAATCCCCCATCTTCTTAAAGATTCAGTGTTGGGGCATTCACAACTTCTGGAGGCAACTTCTGTTCCACGATTAATTGTTCTCACTGTCAGGAAAGTTCTCCCATTTCTAAGTTGCTTCTCTCCTTGATTAATTTCCACCACTGTTCTTGTCCTGCCTATGTTCTTTGGAGAATAGCTTGACGCCCTCTTCTTCCTGAGATATGGGAAACTGCTATGTAGTCCTTCTTTTCATTAACATTAAAGATGTTGAATTTTGGTCCATGTTCTGCTTCTTAGACTTGGAGAATACCTGTATTGTCACTTTGATGTCCGCTAATCGGCATGTACGAAAAATGAAATTCGTCACCCTACAGCTCTCCAAGGGTCACCAGCTCCAATGTAACGACGTAAACGTGTCAAAAATATAAATAGAAATAAATAAATTAGGCATAGACCCAGCACATGACACAGAGAAGCAAACAATTTAGTTTGGATGTATGCATGTAAAGGTTCCCCTCGCACATATTGCTAGTCGTTTCCAGCTTAGGGGCAAATGCTCATTTGTTTCAAAGCCGAAGAGGCTTCCCGGGGAGGGCAAAAAAATGGACTTCCAGCGGGGGGAAAGCTCTCGGGAGGGTGAAAAGGGCTCCCCTGGCTCGAGGCCAGAAACGAGACCATTTCTGGACTTCCGGAACTTCTGGGAGGCCCATTTTTCACCCTCCCAGAGCCTCCGCCTGGGCCCTGCACTTACCTGGTATCCAAAATGGGTCACATGGAGACTCCTAGGAGGGTTGGGGGTGGCCAGCCAGTCCTTGCAACTAATGGTTCGGCAAACCAGATGTAAAATTTGCACCCGGATCGCCTGAACCGATCCGAACCGGCTGAGTCCCACATGTGGCTGTGCGGCCCAGACTCTTTTTCCAGTTCTTCCAGCTCCTGAAATTGGCAGTACAGGTGACTGACGACCACAACCTTTCCGTTGTTAAGTGAGACATTTGTGAAGTGAGCGTTGCTCCGTTTTTCTTGCCACGGTTGTTGAGGGAATCGCTGCAGCGCTTAAGACAGTAACTGTCTTTTGTGTGTGTCTGTGTGTGTCTGTGTGTGAGTTGTTTGTTTAACAAAAATAAAATAAAAAATAAAAATTTAAAAATAAAAATTTCTTGTAAAAAAAAAAAAAAGACAGTAACTCAGTTGTTAAGGGAGTCCTGGCTTCTCCGTTGACTTGGCGGATCAGACGGTTGTAAGGGGATCCTATAACCCCAGGACCTCGCAACAGTCGTAAATATGAATCAGCTGACAAGCGCCTGAATTTTGATCACGTGACCCTGGAGGTGCCAATACAGTTGTGTGAAAACGGTCATAAGTCTTTAGCGCCGTTGTAACTTTGAGTGGTCAC
Organism: Thamnophis elegans; assembly: GCF_009769535.1. Lineage (NCBI taxonomy): Eukaryota > Metazoa > Chordata > Lepidosauria > Squamata > Natricidae > Thamnophis > Thamnophis elegans. The sequence continues at coordinate 180,601,615 of NC_045541.1, read as the reverse complement.
TAATGAAACAGTTGTAAGTCAGGACTAGCTGTATTCCAGTCTGTTCTTGGTTTATTGATTGTGACTTGGGGATGTTTTATTGCCGTGTGTTGCTTATTGGACATTTCATGTTTATGTTCAGCAGCCAAAGACTCTACTAGACTCTTAAGATCATTGAATTCTGCAGCTGAAAGGGAATAATAAGATCCAGATGTCTCTACTGATAAAGGAGAATATTTGTAGTTTAGGATTGACATGGGGTGCCCTCTGAGCTTCCTGGTTTTCTTACAGACGTTTCACGACCCAACTAGGTAACATCATCAAGGTTAGAAGGAATTGGAGGAGGAGTGGGAGTGGGAGTGGGGGGGAGGAGGAGGAGGAGGAGGAGGAGAATCAGGAAGAGGAGGAGGAGGAAGGACTGTGGGGTACTTGGCGCTCTCTGAGCTTGGCGGTTTTCTTACAGACGTTTCATGACCCAACTAGGTAACATCATCAGGTTAGAAGGAACTGGGTTTTATGAGGAGGAGGGGAAGGAGGGGGAGGAGGAGGAGGAGGAGGAGGGGGGGAAACTACTGTGGGGTCCTTGGTGCTCTCTGAGCTCGGTGATTTTCTTGCAGACATTTCATGACCAAACTGGGTAACACCTTCAGTGCTAGAGGAGGATTGGGGTTTGTGGAGAGGAAAAGGAGGAGGCGTTTTCTTGCAGACATTTCAGGACCCAACTAGGTAATGTAATCCGTGCTAGAAGGAAATGGAGTTTGTAGAGAGGAGGAGGAGGAGGAGATCTTGGTGTTCTCTGAGCTTGCTGGTTTTCTTGCAGGCGTCTCATGACCCGACTAAGTAACATCATCAGTGCTAAAAGGAAGTGGAGGTTGTGGAGAGGAGGGGGAGGAGGGCGTGAGGTCCTTGTGCTCTCTGAGCTTGCTGGTTTTCTTGCAGGCGTCTCGTGACCCGACTAAGTAACGTCATCAGTGCCAGAAGGGAGTGCAGCTCTGTTATTCTGTTCTACTGTTTCACGCCTGACGGTCAGTGTGCTTTGCTTTCCACACAGGAGAAAGTTGGCGCAACAGCGTGAGGCACAACCTCTCCCTGAATGAGTGTTTCGTCAAGCAGGCACAGCAACAACGGGAAAGGGCATTTCTGGGCCTTCATCCGGACAACCTGGAGGATTTCTCCAAGGGCATCTACCACCGCCGGGCAGCTCGGAGAGGGATCCGGAGGTGAGAAGTGAGGTTGGCTGTTGTCACCTTCTGAGTGGCCCCCGTGGGAAGAGGGAGAAAGGGCAGGAGGGGTGGTGCAAGCCCCTATTTTGACCCTTTTTTTGGCCCACGTCCCCCGCCGCCATCCCTGGGCTTTGATCCATCAAATGTAGGTAGTACAAAGAGTCTTAACAGATGTGCAGGTATTTTATTTTATTTTGAAATTTTTATAATGTTGTTTAATTTAACTATTTCTTGATTTAATGATTTTTTAATTTTTTATTTCAGTTCTTTTTATGTTCATTGTTCTGTTTATTAATTTTTTTTTTATTATTTTTTTTTTTTTTTTTTTATTATTATTTATTATTTTATTTTTATATTTTATATTTATTATTTTATTTTATTATTTAGTATATTATTTTATTATTATTATTTATTATTTATTATTATTTCATTATTTCTTATTCATTATTTTATTTTTTTATTATTATTATTTATTATTTATTTTATTTTTTATTATTTTATTATTTTATTATTTATTTTATTATTTTATTATTTATTTTATTATTTATTATTATTATTTATTTTTATTATTTTTATTTTGTTTTTGTTATTTTGTATTTTGTTATTTTATTATTTTATTATTTTATATTTTAATTTTGTTATTTATTATTTTATTATTTTATTATTTTATTTGTTATTTTAGTATTTAGTATTATTTTATAGTTTATTACTTTATTACTTTATTACTTTATTACTTATATTTACTTTATTACTTTATTACTTATTCTTATTACTTTATTACTTATTACTTTATTACTTTATAATGTTTATTTTATTTTATTGTTATCTTTATTATCATTCATTTATCATTTATTATTTTATAATTTTTATTATTTTATATTTTGTTTTTATTTTATTATTTTATTATTTTTATACTTTATTTATTAATTTTTGTTACCCAATGTTTTTTATTGATTATTAAATGTTTAATGTTAGTCATCATTTTAGTGATTGATTTGATTATTTTTTATTTAATTCTTTATCATTTATTTTTAAATTATTTTAATATATTTTATTAAATGTTATTTAATGTAATTTTTGTTTTTTTTTATTTTATGTATTATTTAAATTATTATTGTTACTTTGTATTTTATTGCAGTGTCCCGGGGTCACATGATCCCCTTCTGCAACCTTCTGACAAGCAAAGTCAAAGGGGGGGGGAGGAGCCAGGCTCATTAACGACCATGGGGTTCAACCACTGCAGCGATTCACTTAACAGCCGGTGGCAAGGAAGGTCGTGAAATGGGGCAAAACTCACTTAAGAACTGTCTCACTTAGCCACAAAAACGTTGGGTTCAAATGTGTGTAAGCGAGGACTATTTCTACCTAACCTTCAGATTTTTCCCTAATCTTTATAACACGGATCCTTGTCTGATTTCAAAAGCGATATAGGCAGCCCTCGACGTACAACAGTTCATTTAGTGACGGTTGCAAGTTACAAACGCCCCCCCCCAAAGCAACTTAGGACCGTTTTTCCATGCAGCATCTCGCGATCAGGTGATCAAAACTCAGATGCTTGGCAACTGGCATGTACCTTATGACAGTTGCAGGGTCCTGTCTGACCAGCCTTCCTTAACAAGCAAGAAGAGCTTCGGATCCCGGCAAAACCCTTTTATTTACATGACTGTGAATTCCTTCCATTCACAGTCAGGAAGGCTTAACGAACAATCTTTCGAGGAATATTTATCAACACAAACGTTATCTCACTTGGCAAGCTGTCGAACTACCGTACTTTTCGGAGTATAAGACGCACCTTTTTCCCTCAAAAGAGAGGTGGAAATCTGGTGCGTTTATACATTGAATACAGCATTTTTTGTCTCCCGAAACCCACCCCCTTCACCAAAATGGCCGTGCATAACCTTTAGGAGGCTTATAGAGTGCTCTTGGGGGCTGGGGAGGGCAGAAATTAGCGAAAATGGCCCGTTTTTTGCTCATTTCTGCCTCCCCTGCCCCCAGGAGCACTATATAAGCCTCCTAAAGGTTATGCGTGCCCCCTTTTTGACAAAAAAACGGCCGTTTTCGAGAATTTCACCATTTCTTCTTTGACTTCTTCAAAGTCAAGCACCCGCTCCCTTTTCATGTGTATCGACCCGCATTAAGAGGGAGGGTCTTCAACGCTAACCTTCCCATCTTGACTTTCTTGATTCCTTCCATGGATACCTTTAGCGTTTGGCCAGGAAGGACAACTCTTGTCCCTTGCCAGATGTTGGTTCCGGATGTTGGCCCCCGCCGATGACAGCCCCTGGCAACCGGCGTCGTGTCGTGCATCCTTCCTCAGCCCTAGAAATAACATTTCCCTCCCATTGCCTCTGATCTTTGGACGGCAACACACACTGACACATTTGCAAGATGTTGCATCAGCGCTGTCAATGAACAAGAAGATCTGAAGCGTGTGTGGTGTGTGTGTACCAGAGGCTGCATGCAGGTTTAGAAATACTGTAACAGTAACAAAGTTGGAAGGGACCTTGGAGGTCATCTAGTCCAACCTAGGAGACCTGTTCTAGGATTCGAACTGCCGAACTGCCGACCATTTCTGATCAACAAGCTCAGTGACTTAACCACCTAGTCAGGTTAAACATGATTATAGACATGGTTGTTTGTGTGTGTGTGCAATCTTTCTCTCCCAGGGATCTCTTCCAGCTAGAGACCTGGTGAGAAGGGAAATCTTCTTTCTGGCACATGGGGGGTTCAGCTTTGATGGAGTTTAAGGTCTTGTCTTACATGAAGTCTGAAATATTGACCGTGACCCTCAAGCCTTGTTTCCATGCTTATTTTTCCAAATTCTCCCATAATTTGAGCATGTCTCGCACTTAACTATGAGCCGGCAGTGTGTTGCAGCCACAGACAATGAAGCCAATGCAATCCTAAATTGCATTAACAGAGGGGTAGAATCAAGATCGCACTTTATAAGGCCACACGTGGGATATTGCATCTGGTTTGGCTGCCACGATGTAAAAAAGATGTGGAGACTCTAGGAAGAGTGCAGAGAGAGCAACAAAGAGGATTAGGGCAGTGGTCCCCAACCTTTTATCGCCGCGGACCAGTCAGCCTTTGATAATTTTACCGTGGCCCACTGAGCGCCGCAGGGTGGGGGGGCGTTGTTCGCGACGACACATTGATTGCGTACTGCACGGGGCTCTTCCCTGGAGCCTTTGCGCACGGCCCAGGAGCCTTTGCGCTGCAGCGATCATGTCCCCGGCCGCTGCAGCGATCATGGCCCCCGGCGCTGCGCGGCCCGGTGCCAGGTACTCCACGGCCCGGCACGGTCCACGGACCGGGGGTTGGGGACCACTGGATTAGGGGACTGGAGACTAAAACATGAAAAGAACGATTGCTGGAATCTTTTAGCCGTGTTAACAGTGGGCTGAGAAGATTCCTCTACATAGACATTAACAGATTAACAGAAGGGACCTTGTAGGTTATCTAGTCAAACCCCTGCCCAAGCAGGACAGCCTACGTCATTCTGACAGATGCCAGTCCAGTCTCTCTTGAAAGCCTCCAATGATGAAACTCCCACAACGTCTGAAGGCAACTTCTCTTCCATTGGTTGATTGTTCTCACTGTCAAAAAATGTCTCCTTATTTTTAGGTTGGATCTCTCCTTGTTCAGTTTCCATTCTTCTTCCCTCGGGTGCCTTGGAAAATAACTGGAGCACCTCCTCTCTGTGGCAGCCCCTCAGATATTGGAGGCTGTTGTCATGTCTCCCTTGGTCCTTCTCTTGACTAGACTAGCCGGCCTCTGCTCCCAGTTTAACATGAATGGAAAACATGTGGACATCCATGTGTAGACTTGATCTTTGGTAAGACCATACTTGGAATATTGCATCCAGGTTTGATTGCCACAATATAAAAAAAGATGTGGAGACTCTACAAGAGTGCAGAGAAGAGCAACGGAGATGAATAGGGGGCTGGCTGGAGTCTAAACACACATGATTGTTGCAGAAATTGGTCTGTGTAATCTAGAGAAAAGAAGGACTAGGGAGGACATGATAGCAGTCTTCCCAATATTTGAGGGGCTGCCCCAAAGAAGAGGGGGGTCAAGCTATTGTCCAAAGCACTGAAGGCAGGACAAGAAGCAACAGATGGAAACTAATCAAGGAGAAATTCAATGTAGGAATAAGGAGGAATTTTCTGACAGTGAGAACAATCAACCCAGGGAACAGAAGTTGTCTTCAGAAGTTGTGGGAGCTTCATCCCAGGAGGCTTTCAAGAAGAGACTGGACTAGCATTTTTCAGAAATGGTGTAGGATCTCCTGCTTGAGTAGGGGGTTGGACTAGGTGACCTCCAAGGCCCTTCAACTCTGTTATTCTATTATTCTGTTAATTCTCCACTTCTGTATCCCCCATTGGGTGCAAGCAGGCTTTCAAATTGCCTGCCAAATTTGCAGGCAAAGAAGTTGGTGGAGGATTCTCCGCCGTTCTTCATGATGTTGGAAAAGAGTGGCAGAACTTGGGATGGAGTTAAAAGAGGGATTAGCCGGAATCCCTATGTAGTCACAAGTGAACTAAGTCCAATTTCCCTGAATTCTGTTGTCCTTTATCTAAATCGTATCAGGTACTAACCATGAGTTGAGAAAATTCCTGTGCATAGGTTGTTCAGCAATAAATCAGTTTGATTGGACCTTCACCTGGTCTTTCTTATCTGACAAGATGGGAACAACAGGAAGGAGATGGGAATGAGAGAGGAAGGAATGGAAGGAGACAGAAGTGAAAAGGAAGGAAGGAATGGATGGAGACAGAAGTGAAAAGGAAGGGGAAGGAGGGGGGAGACAGAAGTGAAAAGGAAGGAAGGAAGGAGACAGAAGTGAAAAGGAAGGAAGGAAGGAGACAGAAGTGAAAAGGAAGGAAGGAAGGAAGGGACAGAAGTGAAAAGGAAGGAATGGATGGAGACAGAAGTGAAAAGGAAGGGAGGGAGGGAGGGAGACAGAAGTGAAAAGGAAGGAGGAGACAGAAGTGAAAAGGAAGGAAGGAATGGATGGAGACAGAAGTGAAAAGGAAGGAAGGAATGGATGGAGACAGAAGTGAAAAGGAAGGGAGGGAGGGAGGGAGACAGAAGTGAAAAGGAAGGGGGGAGGGAGGGAGACAGAAGTGAAAAGGAAGGAAGGAAGGAGACAGAAGTGAAAAGGACGGAAGGAATGGATGGAGACAGAAGTGAAAAGGAAGGAAGGAGACAGAAGTGAAAAGGAAGGAAGGAAGGAGACAGAAGTGAAAAGGAAGGAAGGAAGGAATGGAAGGAGACAGAAGTGAAAGAAAGGAAGGAAGGAAGAAGGAAGGAAGGAAGGAAGGAATGGATGGAGACAGAAGTGAAAAGGAAGGAAGGAATGGATGGAGACAGAAGTGAAAAGGAAGGGAGGGAGGGAGGGAGGGAGAGAGAAAGAAGTGAAAAGGAAGGAATGGATGGAGACAGAAGTGAAAAGGAAGGAAGGAAGGAGACAGAAGTGAAAAGGAAGGAAGGAAGGAATGGAAGGAGACAGAAGTGAAGAAAAGAAAGAAAGGAAGGAAGGAAGGAAGGAAGGAATGGATGGAGACAAAGTGAAAAGGAAGGAATGGAAGGAGACAGAAGTGAAAAGAAGGAAGGAGGGAAGAAAGGAAGGAAAGAGATGGGGAATGAGATATTTAGGAGAAAGAGTGGCAGAAGCTGTGGGCGGAGTTAAGATGGATCAGCTTAGAATCCTTACATAGTCACAAGCAAACTAAATCCAACTGAATTCCGCTGACCTTTATCTAAATCTTAGCAGGTACTAACTGTGAGTTGGGAAGATTCTCTGTACGCATAGGATTTTTGCAATAAATCAGTTAAATGGGTTTTTCATGGGTGGACCTGATATTTCACACACCCGACAAAGGGAAGGCGAACCTCTCCAGCCACTTCCGTTCATCCTTTTATTCCACCATATCTTGGAGGACCTGGGCTCAGGGTTAGGATTCAGTGGGTTCGGACCAGTTCAGGTGAACTGGATGCTAATTTTAACCTGGTTCGCCGAAATGGTAGTTGCAAGGACTGGCTGGCCCCGCCCACCACACTCCGCCCCTCCCAGGAGTCTCCCCGCGGCCCGTTTTGGATGCGAGTAAGGGCAGGGCCTGTGCAGAGGCTGGGAGGGTGAAAAATAGGCCTCCTGGAACTTCCAGAAGTCCAGAAATGGGCTCGTTTCCAGCTTCCGGAGCAGAGGTGGGTTCCTATCAATACAGATCGGTTCAGCCAAAGGTAGTAACTTGGTGGCCTAGGTCGCTGGAACCGGCAGCGACCCATGCCTGCCACGCCCCCAAACTAGTTCTCCCACTGGGCCGCCATCTTGTTTTTCAGTCCTGGCATGCGCAGGACAATTTTAGTGGATTTTTTTCATTTTTTAAGGTTTTGTGCATGCACAGATCTTTTCATTTGCAAATGTGCACACACGCGTAGCAAAATATGTGAGGCACTGAAGCAGCAGCTACCCACCTCTTGCTCTGGAGCTCAGGGGAAGCCGTTTTCACCCTTCCGGAGGCTCAAAGAATGCCTCTGGAGCCTAGGGTGGGCAAAAACACCCCCCCCGGGTGTATTTTTCTTTTTCTTTCAAAAAAGAAGGAGGAGGGTGTATGTTAAAATTAAATACGTATACTGAAAGGGAATTATAAATACCATCAACCAGTGGTGGGTTTCAAAAATTGTTCGAACCTACTCTGTGGGTGTGGCTTCCTTTGTGGGAGTGGCTTGCCGCCCATGTGACCGGATGGGAGTGGCTTTCCGCATGTGACCGGATATGAAGATGCCGACGACACTTGTCAGAACCACCTTAAATTACCTCTCACACAGCACTGGCATGCATAAGAATATGATGTAAACTTGTTTTTTAAAAGGCATCTTTGGTTTGCGTTACAACAACTTCAACACACGCAATGTTCTGATTGCACCACAATCGCAGTAGTCGTCCTTACCTTTCACAGAGGCCGATTTTATAAACAGGAGCATGATAGTGTAGAAAATCATATCCAAGGACCAGTGGTGGGTTTCAAAAAAATTTGGAACTCTTCTGTAGGTGTGGCCTGCTTTCCGGGTCCACTGGTGGAAGCTCTTCTAACCGGTTTGGTAGATTTGACGAACCGGTTCTACCGAATAGGTGCGAACTGGTAGGAACCCACCTCTGCCATCCTAAGAAGGAGCTTGCTCAGAAGCTGAAATACACCAAGTAAATGAGGTGAAGAGTGGGAAGTAGAGGAGAGAGGTAAGGGAAGAAGAAAGTGGGGGAAGAGGAGGAGAGAAAGAAGGAGTGGAAAAGGGAGAGAGGAGAAGGGGAGAGGAAGGGGAAGTAGAGAAGAGAAGGATGACAAAGGGAAGAAAGGAGGTAGAGAGGGGGAGGAGAGAGGGAGAAAAAAGTGATGGATAAGGTACAAATATGGTGTATGGAGAGCAGAAGAGCCAATAATTGCTTTTGGGAGCTGATGGTAAGACGAATCAATGTAAACATTTAACAACATATATAATGTTAGTTATGTGTTCTCACCCCCCCCCTCATCCCACACCAAAACACTCCAAGCCAAAGATACTTTACGGAATTTATTCACAGACAGACAGGTCCTTGGCAGCAATCCAGCACAGATAAGCCCTGGCAGCAATCCAGCCTGCCAAGCTCACAATACTGTTCATCCAACATTAGTTAATGCGTTGACTTCTGCAAGAGGGGCGTGTGCACAAGCATTCCTTTTATAGTCTGGAGAGGAGCCTAATGACCACCAGCTGAGTGCAATTACCTCCTGCGTACTTGTTCCTGACGCCTATTAGCTCTCCGATGCCGGGCATCCAGGAACAACTCCCTTGTCTCCTCTCCACTGCTCCAATGCATGATGTCCAGATCACACTCCCTTGTCTCCTCCCCACTGGTCCAAGGCTCAGGCGCCTCCTGGTGGCCAACCACCCTCTCTGCGCCCTGCTCGGAGTCGGAACCCTGTCCAGGGTCCTCCACAGCCGACTCATAGGGCCCCTCGCTGTCGGAGTCTGGTGGCAGCTCCAATGGTTCCTGCTGGGCCACAACAGTTATGTAACATTATACATGTGGTTATTTGTTATGAAAAAATAAAATAAAAACTTTTCAAACACCACCACCCCCTCCCTTGGTACAGGAAGCAGAACAGGCCACGCCCACCAAGGCCACGCCCACCAGCAGAGAACTGTTTGCTAAAATTTTTCAATCCCACCCTCTGCCTGAGCTCCAAAAACATAAGACCCTTTTAATGCTTCTTTTCCCCTTGGTTTGAATTCAGATGGATCTGTGAAATGGGACTTTTTCAGACACACATGTTTTTTATTCAACCCTGACCTTTGTCAACCTGAAAATGCCTCTGGTTTTTGAACTCTCGTTGATTAAAACTCCCCGTCGGCTTGTTTCCTTGCTTGTCTTTTCCCAGGATGCCCGTGAATTGGAGTTCCCACCATCCGTACAGGCATGGACTGGCTTGCAACCTTCTGGGCCGGTGGTGTCTAACCTGCTCTTCGTTCCCCAACTCGGCGCATCTCAACTGGCCTCTTTTTCCGTGGCCGCCTGCGGTCTCTCGGCTTCACCCTTCCCTCGCTGGTGGAAGTGGAGAGAAAGCCCGAGCCGAAAAGAAGTACAGTGGCTGGGGCGATTCCTGTCCACAAATCACAGCTTCTCCATGTACCATCCAAGGTCATCAAGCATCGATCCTCGGACTTCTCCCCCACTAGAAGCCCTCAACTTTAGTCCCGTGTTTCCCCGAAAATAAGACCTATCCTGAAAATAACCCCTGGCTTGATTTTCTTTTACACATGAGGGCAATATAAACCTGTTCTGACCCCCTCCTTCGTCCAGTAACAAAAACCGAGACAAGCTTAACTAGAATGTACTTTAATTAGCAAGACCAGAATCTCGGTGGCTGAAAGCCAAGCAAAACAAACAGATAGAGTTACAAGAAAAAGTATGTGAACCCCTTGGGATTACATGGAGTTTTGCATGAACTGGTCATAAAATGTGCTCTGAACTTCATCTAAGTCACAACAATAGACAAACACAGTCTGCTGAAAATAATACTACACAAACATTAGATGTTGCCATGGTTTAATTGCACATAACATGTAAACATTCACAGTGCAGGGAGGAAAAAGTATGTGAGCCCCTAGCCTAATGACGTCTCCAAGAGCTAATTGGAGCCAGGAATGAGCCAACCTTGACTCCAATCAGTGTGATGATATAGGATGTGTTGCTGACAGCTGTTCTGCCCTTTAAAAACACACACCTGTTGTGGGTTTACTGGTTTCAAGAAGCACTGTCTGATGTGAACCATGCCTCGCAGAAAAGAGCTCTCAGAAGAACCAGAAGCTGGAAAGGGTTACAAAAGTATCTCCAAAAGCCTTGATGTTCATGTGTCCACGGTAAGACACTGTCTACAAATGGAGAAAGTTTAGCACTCTTGCTACTCTCCTAGATGTGGTCGTCCTGTAAAATGACTGCAAGAGCACAGTGCAGAATGCTTCATGAGGTAAGGAAGAATCCTAGAGTGTCAGCTAAAGACCTTTAGAAATCTCTGGCACACGCTAACATTTTTGTTGACACATCTACAATAAGGAAAACATTAAGCAAGAATGGAGTACATGGGAGGACACCACGGAGTAAGCCATTGCTGTCCCCCCCAAAAAAATATTGCAGCACGTTTGAAGTTTGCAAAAGAGCACCTGGATGTTCCACAGCACTACTGGCAAAATATACTGTGGACAGATGAAACCAAAATTGAATTGTTTGGGAAAAACACACAATACTATGTGTGGAGGAGAAAAAAAGGCACAGGATACCAACATCAAAACCTCATCCCCACTGTAAAACATGGCGGAAGGAGCATCATGGTTTGGGGCTGCTTTGCTGCCTCAGGGCCTGGACGGATTGTTGTCATTGATGGGAAAATGAATTCCAGAGTTTATTCCGGACATTTTGCAGGAAAACGTACGACCATCTGCCTGCCAACTGAAGCTCCGCAGGGGATGGGTGATGCAACAGGACAATGACCCAAAGCATACAAGTAAGTCAACACAAAAAATGGCTTCAACAGCACAGGATACGCCCTCTGGAGTGGCCCAGTCAGAGTCCTGACCTCAACCCGATTGAAATGCTGTGGCATGACCTTAAGAGAGCGATTCACACAAGAGACATCCCAAGAATATTGCTACACTGAAGCAGTTTTGTGAAGAGGAGTGGTCCACAATTACTCCAGATCGTTGTGCAGGTCTGATCTGCAACTACAAGAAACGTTTGGTTGAGGTTATTGCTGCCAAAGGAGGGTCAACCTGTTATTAAGTCCAAGGGTTCACATACTTTTTCCTCCCTGCACTGTGAATGTTTACATGTTGTGTGCAATTAAACCATGGCAACATCTAATATTGTGTAGTATTACTTTCAGCAGACTGTGTTTTTCTATTGTTGTGACTTAGATGAAGTTCAGAGCACATTTATGACCAATTCATGCAAAACTCCACATAATCCCAAGGGGTTCACATACTTTTTTCTTGCAACTGTAAGGACATTGGCAGCAATTCAGACAAACCTTAACAGCAATCCAGCCTGCCAAGGTAGTTACATTCTCTTTAGTCAAAGCGTTGACTTCTGCAAGAAGGGTGTGCCACAAGCAGTCTTTTTTATAGTTTGGAGAGGAGCCTAATGACCATCAGCTGAGCATAATTGCCTCCTGTAATTATGTAATTGCTCCTGACGCCGAGTAGCTCTTCGATGGCGTGCATCCAGGAACAACTCACTGCTGGCTTCTGGATCACGCTCCCTTGTCTCCTCCCCACTGGTCCAAGACTTAGGTGCCACCTGGTGGCTAACCAGTCTCTCTGCGTCCTGCTTGGAGTCGGAACGCTATCCAGGGTCCTCCACCTCCTCCAGAGCCGACTCAGAGGGCCACTCTGTGTCGGAGTCAGGTGGCAGCTCCAACGGCAACTGCTGGGCCACAACATAAACCCTACCCCCAAAATAAGCCCCAGTTAATGGTTGTCCAGTCTTTTCTTGAAAACCTCCAATGATGGAGAACCCACAACTTCTGGAGGCAGGTAGTTCTCACCGGTTAATTGTCCTCCCTGTTAGGAAGTTTCTTCTTAATTCCAAATTGCTTTTCTTTTTGATTAGTTTCCATCCTTGCCTTCTTCTCCTGCTTTCAGGTGCTCTGGAAAATTGGCCACCACAATGTTGAAGTTGACCTGAAGGAGATTTCTCCTTGCGTCTCTGAATAGTCCTCGGCTTATGACCAGTTGCTTCGTGACGATTCAAAATTCACTTCTGGTTGTAGTAAAATATGACCCGCCCTTCAACTCCGGCGGTTACATAACCCCATTTTGGGTGCTTGGCAATCGGCTTGTGTTTACAACCAGTTGTAGCCTCCTGTGGTCACATGGCCACAATTTCCAAGGTGGGGATTATTATTTTTTTGGGGTCCATTCCCAACATCTTTTGCAAATTCTGGCAGAAATTGGCCGTTTGGAAGAATGGATTCACACCATAGGTGGGTTGTTCCCAGTTCGGTCTGGATCAGGCGAACGGGTAGTAGCGGTGGTGGGAGGCTCGGCCACCCACCCGGACACTTCTGCGCATGCACGAGGGAACCGGTAGTAAAAAAAACAATGGAAACACCACTGGTTCACACATACAACTGCAGTGTTTGCTTAGCCACAAGGATTACAGTGCCAGTGCTGCAGGCTACTTCTGCTGCCTGCCGGCTGCCTGAAATTCGGCAGTTTGAATCTCACCAAGCTCAAGATTGACTCAGCCTTCCATCCTTCCGAGGTGGGTAAAATGAGGACCCAAATTTGTTGGGGGCAAGAGGCTGACTCTGTAAACCGCTTAGAGGGGGCTGTAAAAGCACTATGAAGCGGTATACAAGTCTATTGCTAAGGGGAAGGAAGGAAGGAAGGAAGGAAGGCAGGCTGTGGTGGCACAGTGGTTAGAATACAGTATTGCAGGCTGACTCTGCCAACTGCCAGGAGTTCGATCCTGACTGGCTCAAGGCTTCCGAGGTGGGTAAAAGGAGGACCCAAATTTGTTGGGGGCAATATGCTTACTCTGTAAACCGCTTAGAGGGGGCTGTAAAAGCACTATGAAGCGGTATACAAGTCTATTGCTAAGTGGTGGGTGGGAGGGAGGGAGGGAGGGGGGAGGGAGGGAAGGAAGGAAGGAAGGAAGGCTGTGGTGGTGCAGTGGTTAGAATACAGTATTGCAGGCTGACTCTGCCAACTGCCAAGGGTTCGATCCTGACTGGTTCAAGGTTGACTCAGCCTTCCATCCTTCCAGATGGGTAAAGGAGGACCCAGATTGTTGGGGGCAAGAGGATGACTCTGTAAACCGCTTAGAGGGGGCTGTAAAAGCACTATGAAGCGGTATACAAGTATTGCTAAGTGGGAAGGAAGGAAGGAAGGAAGAAGGAAGGAAGGAAGGAAGGAAGGAAGGAAGGAGGAAGGAAGGCTGTGGTGGCACAGTGGTTAGAATACAGTATTGCAGGCTGACTCTGCCAACTGCCAGGAGTTCGATCCTGACTGGCTCAAGGCTTCGAGTGGGTAAAAGGAGGACCCAAATTTGTTGGGGGCAATATGCTTACTCTGTAAACCGCTTAGAGGGGGCTGTAAAAGCACTATGAAGCGGTATACAAGTCTATTGCTAAGGGTGGGTGGGAGGGAGGGAGGGAGGGAGGGAAGGAAGGAAGGTAGGCTGTGGTGGTGCAGTGGTTAGAATACAGTATTGCAGGCTGACTCTGCCAACTGCCAAGGGTTCGATCCTGACTGGTTCAAGGTTGACTCAGCCTTCCATCCTTCCAAGATGGGTAAAAGGAGGACCCAGATTGTTGGGGGCAAGAGGATGACTCTGTAAACCGCTTAGAGGGGGCTGTAAAAGCACTATGAAGCGGTATACAAGTCTATTGCTAAGTGGGAAGGAAGGAAGGAAGGAAGGAAGGAAGGAGGAAGGAAGGAAGGAAGGAGAAGAAGGAAGGAAGGAAGGAAGGAAGGCTGTGGTGGCACAGTGGTTAGAATACAGTATTGCAGGCTGACTCTGCCAACTGCCGGAGTTCGATCCTGACTGGCTCAAGGCTTCCGAGGTGGGTAAAAGGAGGACCCAAATTTGTGGGGGCAATATGCTTACTCTGTAAACCGCTTAGAGGGGGCTGTAAAAGCACTTGAAGCGGTATACAAGTCTATTGCTAAGTGGGTGGGTGGGAGGGAGGGAGGGAGGGAAGGAAGGAAGGAAGGTAGGCTGTGGTGGTGCAGTGGTTAGAATACAGTATTGCAGGCTGACTCTGCCAACTGCCAAGGGTTCGATCCTGACTGGTTCAAGGTTGACTCAGCCTCCCTCCTTCCAAGATGGGTAAAAGGGACCCAGATTGTTGGGGCAAGAGGATGACTCTGTAAACCGCTTAGAGAGGCTGTAAAAGCACTATGAAGTGGTATACAAGTCTATTGCTAAGTGGGGGAAGGAAGGAAGGAAGGATGGAAGGAAGGGGAAGGAAGGAAGGGGCTTGGTGGTGCAGTGGTTAGAATACAGAATTGCAGGCTGACTCTGCCAACTGCCAGGGGTTCGATCCTGACCGGCTCAAGGTTGACTCAGCCTTCCATCCTTCCGAGGTGGGTAAAATGAGGACCCAGATTGTTGGGGGCAAGAGGCTGACTCTGTAAACCGCTTAGAGAGGGCTGGAAAGCACCGTGAAGCGGTATATAAGTCAAGTGCTATTGCTTAGCGACTGCCACAAAAATGTTGTAAAATTGGGTCGGGTCACTCAGCTGCCTTAACCTATGACCCTAATAAGCCCGTGACTGGCTATTTGCTTGGAATGGCAGTTGTAAGTTTTTCCAAAAATGGCGACAGGGATGTAAAGGG